>NW_004949133.1:3144612-3146418 GCF_000317375.1 Microtus ochrogaster | reverse complement strand
TACAGATGGTTGTGAGCCACCATGTGGTTGCTGGGAATTGAACTCAGGACCTCTGGAAGAGCAGGCAATGCTCTTAACCACTGAGCCATCTCTCCAGCCCCTCCATCTCTTCTTCTGCCATAGTTTTTCCACTCTCATGATTATCTTCTTTTCCCTTCCTTCCTTCCTTCCTTCCTTCCTTCCTTCCTTCCTTCCTTCCTTCCTTCCTTTCTTCTTTTGTCAAAGTTGAAGCAGGCTTTAATTAAATACTGGCCAGGAGGGTGAACTCTGGCCAGGTCCTCTACTGGGTTTGCAGGAAATGACCTCTTTTTTTTTGCTTTGTTTTGTTTTGTTTTGTTTTGTTTTGTTTTTTCGACACAGGGTTTCTCTGTAGCTTTGGAGCCAGTCCTGGAACTTGCTCTGTAGACCAGGCTGGCCTTGAACTCATAGAGATCCACCTGCCTCTGCCTCCTGAGTGCTGGGATTAAAAGTGTGCACCACTACTGCCTGATGAAATGGCCTCTTTTTACTATTTTCAAACTGAATTCAAGAATTTCTAAACTGGGCAGTAGTAGCACACACCTTTTAATCCCAGCATTTGGGAGGCAGTGGCAGATGGATCTCCAAGTTCAAGGCCAGCCTGGTCTACAAAATAAATTCCCAGACAGCCAGGATTGAAACACAAAAGAACCCTGTCTGGAAAACACAATTTAAAAAAAAGAAAAAGAAGAACTTCTAGTATTGAAGCAAAATAGTAGAAATCCCAAGAATCTGCTTGTTTTCCTTGGTGCTTGGTATTGCTGGATGAAGTACTTAGGAATTGTTGAGGCACAGAGGGTACAAACATTGTTTCAAGGAGGAAAGGACCTAGGAAAGCTGCTTTTCAGCTGCATTTCTTCTCCTTACTATTTGCTCTGCCTTCCCTAAAGCCCCTGTGGAGTTTCAGAGCTAGCAGATAGGAAATAAGACAGCATAATAAGCAAGGTCTGTCTCCGTGGAGTACGCAACTGATAGTGACTGTACTGTACAAATAAATTTCAGAGGGCGAGAACAGTGGGGTGGACCCAAATCACATTGTACATAGAATTCTTGATAGAAATAGAATGGAAGTAGTGATTGCAAGTATAGAGAATTCCTTGGGAAATTCTTGGCAATGCTTTTGAGACTCCCCTGGTTTTGAGTCATAGTCTACACTAAACACTGACCATGGGAATTCTTTAGATTGCTCTAGAAGCAGCCAAAGCCCTGGATGACAAGAACTGCTGGGAGAAGCTGGGAGAAGTGGCCCTGCTACAGGGTAATCACCAGATTGTAGAAATGTGCTATCAGCGTACCAAAAACTTTGACAAACTTTCCTTCTTGTACCTTATTACCGGCAACCTGGAGAAACTTCGTAAAATGATGAAGATTGGTGAGTTCCTTTAAAACTAAGGTTGGGAAGTGTAGAACTTGTGGGGAAGGAAGAAGGTAAATAGAGGAGAGAGGTCTCTAGAAAGAAGGCTTAAGTTGGTTTCTCGTTGACTTGATGCAGCTGAGATCCGAAAGGACATGAGTGGCCATTATCAGAATGCCCTATACCTGGGTGATGTGTCAGAGAGAGTACGAATCCTGAAGAACTGTGGACAGAGTAAGTATCTACCCACTACCCACCAACTTCCTTGAGACCTTTGGAAGTATTTTTTGGGAATTGCTCTTTATTGTACTGTGTGTGTGTGTGTGTGTGTGTGTGTGTGTGTGTGTGTGTGTGTGTGTGTGTGAAAAATAATAGTATGTTTAATTTTTTTTTTCCAAACGAAATTTTAACAAAACCAAAACAAAAGTAACTGA
>NW_004949133.1:3142253-3143396 GCF_000317375.1 Microtus ochrogaster | reverse complement strand
AAGAATGCATTTCCACACTCACTTGTATGGGTGTGGGTGGTATTTGGGTCTTTGTTCTCCTTTGTCTGAGAGGCAGCATAATCTTGCGATGTTGCCTTTTCCATTATAAAATTCACAACATGGTACCTGGTTACCCTCAGAACAGGTAATCAAGATGACACCCAAATAGAATCCACAATTACTGTAAGCTGATCTTGGGTATGACAGTTCATCACTTCCGATATATTCTGTATATTAGAAGCTAGTTAACAACCTCAGGCTGCACTTAGGGTTGGGTATTAGGAAGCATCTGGGTATTAGGAGATAGGGGTCACCCGCTCCCTCAGGAGTGTACTGAAATAACATTCTCTTGGGACTGTAATTATACCACAAAGCCTGTGTTTTCTTTAGAATCCCTGGCCTATCTCACAGCTGCTACACATGGCTTAGATGAGGAAGCTGAGAGTCTGAAGGAAACATTTGACCCCGAGAAGGAGACAGTGAGTATTTACACGTGTGTCTCTGATAACAGGATTCGTTCTTATCTTGGGATAATTTTTTTGTTTGTTTTTCGAGACAGGGTTTCTCTGTGGTTTTAGAGCCTGTCCTGGAACTAGCTCTTGTAGACCAGGCTGGTCTCGAACTCACAGAGATCCGCCTGCCTCTGCCTCCCATCTTGGGATAATTTAAAACCATAAATTTTACTCAGCAAACTATTGAGAGATGTCTAGGGGAAGCAGCATAACCTTTTCTGTGTGATGCTGTTGAGAGCCTGAGAGCTGTTCATCCTTAACGTCTCCATTATTCCACCTCTCAGATCCCAGAGATCGATCCTAATGCCAAGCTGCTCCAGCCTCCTGCACCTATCATGCCATTGGATACCAATTGGCCCTTATTAACTGTGTCCAAAGGGTTCTTTGAAGGCTCCATTGCCAGCAAGGGTAAGTGCTCATTTCTCCTATAGCACTCTTGTTACTAGTTTTATAGGGAGCTATCCTAAGTGGGTCTGAGTATATACTTAGTAGATTGCTTGCCTATCATGTGGAACTCTGGGTTCAGTCCCTACCGTTATGCACATAACTGACACACACCTGCAATACCAGCTAGGGATGTAGAGGTAAGAGAATAAAAAAAATTCAAGGTCAGCCGGGCGATGGTGGCGCA
>NW_004949133.1:3132776-3142063 GCF_000317375.1 Microtus ochrogaster | reverse complement strand
CTGAACTACATGAGACCATGTTTTAAAAACAAACAAACAAAAAACATTTTTAGAAGGTACCAGTAAGTAACAGTTTCATCTGTTCTTTTTGCTGTGTGAAGTTTCACAGAGCACTGAAATGCTAGCCAGGGCTAGGATGTAGTCTCACAAACTGAGGAAAAGTTTTTTGAGAGCTTTAAAGAGAATGTGAGCCAGATGTGACACATACCTATACTCTCAGCAATTGGGAAGTTGATGCAGAGGAGACAAGAATTCAAAGCCAGCCATCACAGATTACATAACTAGTTTAAGGTCAGGCTGGGCCTCACGGAACCCTTTCTTGGCTCTCTAGCCCTGCCCGCCCCCCACACATACCTAAAACAAACAAACAAAATAGAGTTTAGGGGTTAGAGAGATGGCTCAGTGGTGGAGAGCAGTGTCTGCTCTTCCAGAGTTCAATTCCCAGCACCCACATGGTGACTCACAACCATCTGTAGTGGGATTGATGCAGAGCACTTACATACATAAAATAAAAAACAGAAAATGTTTTAGAAATTTAGAAAATGATGTAGGTGATGGCTGTGTACCCTGACATCTGGGAAGACTTTGGTGTGTTTCTCTAGTTCACCATGCTTGCAGTCATCTCCTCTCGCTGTTTCCTGTTCATTGTGGGCTGTGTGTGTCTGTGGACAAATATTTCAGAAAGAAGTTCCTGAAGTGGACAGTCAGAGACAGCTAGGTTTTGGTAATAGGGAGTTAGTTCTCTCCTACCTCAACAGGGATTGAACCCAGGGCCGCATGCATAACAAACAAGCTCTCTACCACTGAACTACAGCAACCTCTGGTTATCTCTCCTATTTCCTCGCTTTGTGGAACCTGTTGCAAGTTAGTATAACATATATACAACAGGAACAATAACTCATAATATATGGATGGCAACTTTGGAAATGGCTTAGTCAGTAAAGTACCTGCCATGCAAGAGTGAGGACCTGAGTTTGGGTTCCCAGCACTGTAATTGCAGCTACTCACATACACACACATTTTAAAAAAAAAGACAATTGGACAGAGCAGAACAGGACAGCACCTTGGCAGTTACTGTTTCTTTGTTTGTTTTTTTGTTTTGAGACTTAACACAGTAACACATGTTTACTGACATTCAGAGTTACCACTTTCTAAGTGGGCAGCACACACTCCTGAGGACACAGCCCAGAGAAACTGCTTTTGAAAGCACACGCGCCTTGCCTGTAGAGATCAAGACTTAAGACTTGCTAGTCTCTGATATCTCCCTTCTGTCCTTCCTTTGGTAGGGAAGGGAGGAGCATTGGCTGCTGACATTGACATCGACACTGTTGGTACTGAAGGCTGGGGAGAGGATGCGGAACTACAGCTAGATGAAGGTAAGAGTGCTGTTTTAGGGCTCTTCTGAGATGATAGGCTCCATTGTAAATGGACCTTTCCTGTCCCGACCACCTGTCCCCAAGTACCTGGCAGCTGCTTCCTAAATTACCATGCAGGCTTCTATTAATTATAAATGCTCAGGCTTATTACTAACTTTCACATTTTAAGTTAACCCATATTCCTTATTTACTCTCTGCCACATGGCGGTCCCTTTATTAGCTTGGCATGTTCATCTCCTGCTCCTCCGTGTCTGGCTGGCAACTCCAGACTCTGTCTTTCTCCTTCCCAGCATTCTCAGTGTGGCTTTCCTGCCTAACCTTATTCTGTTCAATTATTGGCTAGTCAGCTTGTTTATTAAACCAATCACAGCAACAAATCTTCGCAGTGCACAAAGGGGTTATTCCACAGCACTCCATGGGTATTTGTGCAGCATTCTGTAAGCTTCTAACTCATGGATCAATAGGATCCTAATATTTTGCTTTTTTTTTTCTGACTATGCTACCACCCAAATCTGTTTTGATCCTGAATTTTCCTTACAGATGGATTTGTGGAGGCTCCAGAAGGTTTGGGAGAGGATGCTCTTGGCAAGGGACAAGAAGAAGGAGGTGGCTGGGATGTAGAAGAAGATCTGGAGCTGCCACCTGAGCTGGTGTGTGAAGTTCCTGCTCTGGAATTTTTTTCCTTTTCACCCTCTGAAAACTAGAGGGGTGTGCTCTCTGTCTGTCTCTGTCTCTCTCTCACACACCCACACCCCTCTCACACTGTGCCTATCCTGAAGTGTCCACAAAGGAGGGGGTCCAGAACAGCCTCCTATTCTGGTATATATCTCTGATACATTTTGTAAGAGGAGAGCCAGAGTCTGTGGCCTTGTTTCCCTTCTCATGTAGCATAAGAGAAGGGGATGCAGTTTCCCTCTATCTGATACTTGTCTTCCACTTGAAAGAGGGGAGTGTTTGAAATCTGAGTTGGAGATTTTGGTATGTTTTCATTTTGGTGAGGTGGCTCCCGATTCTATCCCTCTTATAATGTCACCTTTCTCCTCTAGAGGTAGGCATCTAAAAGGTTGTATCTTTTTTGTCCTTGGTGAGATGGTTCCCATTGTCTCTCTCCCATAACCATCACATCTTTTCTTGAACAGAGGTAGGCGTCTAAATGGTTGTGTCTTGAATTCATCAGAACACCAGTACCTGGACAGTTTTTTAAATGTCTTAATTTGGGACCTACAAACAAGTCAGTTGTAGGGCACTTGCCTGCCATGCACAAAAGCTTTGTTTTGATCCCCACAATATGTAAATCAGGCACAGCGGAATAGCATATGACCATTATCCTAGCACTAGGTTGAGGCAGGAGTTTTTGCTACATGGAGAGTTTGAGGTTTTGTCAGACTCTGTTTAGACAAATAAATAAAGCCTTTGTTTTTATTTGTTTGTTTGTTTCTTTTTTTTTTCTTTTAGGATGTACCCTCTGGGGTCACCAGTGGTGCTGAAGATGGGTTCTTTGTGCCCCCCACCAAGGGAACAAGCCCAACTCAGGTAAGCAGAAAAACACAATTATACAGGGATGAGTGCTTCTGAGCTGGTTAATATTTGGTTACTGTGTTAAAAAAAAAATATTGGCTACTTTTAACAGAGATGGAGGAGGAGAATTGGAAAGAGAAAGGAAATTTTTCATTTTGCTTAGGTTTTCTGTTTCTTACTAGATCTGGTGCAATAACTCTCAGCTTCCAGTTGATCACATCCTGGCAGGTTCTTTTGAAACAGCCATGCGGGTAAGTCTTTAAAAAATCTTGGTCTTCTCTCCTAAGTGTCTTATCTGGAGTTCCAGGGAGAATAGTTGATTATCTATTTAACCACGTGGGAGTGGTTTTTTGTTGTTGTTGTTTGTTTGTTTGTTTGTTTGTTTTGAGACAGGGTTTCTCTGTGTAGCCCTGGCTGTCCTGGATCTCAGAACTCACTCTGTAGACCAGGCTGACCTTGAACTCACAGAGATCTGCCGTTTTGCTTTCTAGCTTACATTAGTAAAATCAGCACCTCTTCTAGTGCACACTGTATCAAATGTTATGATGACAATAGCACCTATATCAATGATTATTTATTGTCTCTATGTATGGATTTTTTAAAAATACTTTATGTAGATATTTAAATGGAGTAGATTCTGTGTTTTAGTAATGAGGAAAAAGTACAGAGAAGTAAAATACCTTGCTCAAGTTTGACTTAATTTTTAATTGGTAGAAAACAAATCCTCCAGTACTCTAGCGGCAGAGGCAGGTGGATCTCTGTGAGTTCGAGGCCATCCTGGTCAGGACAGAGAGTTCAGGACAGCCAGAGCCACATAGAGACACCTTATCCTGAAAAACCAAACAAAGAAAGAAAACAAATCCTTGTGTTTCTTTTATCTTGTTTGCTAGCTTCTTCATGACCAGGTGGGAGTAATCCAGTTTGGCCCCTATAAGCAGCTTTTCCTGCAGACATATGCTCGAGGCCGCACCACCTATCAAGCCCTTCCCTGCTTGCCGTCCATGTATAGTTACCCTAATCGCAATTGGTAAGGTCCATTACTCCTTGCTACCTACTCCAAGTTGGAGTAAACACTTCAGATGGTAGCCACATGACATGGAATTGCCCCAGAGCTAAGGTTTCCGAAAGAAGGGATCTGTGGCTTGTTACTTTGGAGTTTGGTTTTTTACCAGCTGCCATCCTGTTCCCAGCTACTTTCACAGTAGGGTTGTTAGTGATTGTGTTTGCTAGAAACAGGGCATGAGTCCTTGGCTCTTGACTGTCCTATTTTCTTCATAATTTTCCCTTTTCAGGAAGGATGCAGGGCTAAAGAATGGTGTACCAGCTGTGGGCCTAAAGCTTAATGACCTGATCCAACGATTGCAGCTGTGCTACCAGCTCACCACAGTTGGCAAGTTTGAGGAAGCTGTGGAAAAATTCCGTTCCATCCTGCTCAGTGTGCCTCTTCTTGTTGTGGACAATAAACAGGAGATTGCAGAGGTAGGAGAGTCTAGCCACTTGCTCTGTCCTGGGCACCTCCGTAGTCTTGTCTGTGTCATGACTGTCTTCTGCAACCTCTTCAGGCCCAGCAGCTCATCACCATCTGCCGAGAATATATTGTGGGTTTGTGCATGGAGATAGAAAGGAAGAAACTGCCTAAGGAGAGCCTGGAGCAGCAGAAGCGCATCTGCGAGGTGAGATGTGTGGAGCCAGTGCGGCAAAGGCGCCATCCCCATAGCCCTCCGTTACATCTAAAGTGTTTGGTTCGGAACTTTATTGGCTTTGGGGAGGAAGGAAAAATGGAGTTCATCTCCTTGAAGAGGTACTCCATTTCTCCACCCTGTTCCTCAGATCATCAGTTCTCATATTTTAAGAGGTAGAATTAATCTCTGTTTAAAAGTCTATCATGTTTGCTTTCTGTTGTGTTGTTCTTTTATGATTGTGTAGCTGTTTATAAACAACTGAATATCAGTCTGCCTTGTGTTCTTTTCTGTCCACTAGATGGCAGCCTATTTCACACACTCAAACCTGCAGCCTGTGCACATGATCCTGGTGCTGCGGACAGCCCTCAATCTTTTCTTCAAGCTCAAGAACTTCAAGACAGCTGCCACCTTTGCCCGGCGCCTGCTGGAACTTGGGCCCAAGCCTGAAGTGGCCCAACAGGTACAGTAGAATTCCATCAGTGACTTTAGGGGGACCAGATGGAAGGAGTAGAGGCCCAAGATACTTGTCTCTGAAACAAAACAACAGTAGTCAACCTGAAAGAAAAAGAAAAATAGAATATCACCCTCTGACCACTTACCGACCTTTAACCTTGAAACTAGAGTAATAATTTATTCAGATATGCATTGGGTAATTGACATCTTAAATGGAGTGGAGCCTATAATTACCTGTATTTTAGTAATGAGAAAGCAATACAGAAAAATAAAATGCCTTACCCAAATTTGACTCAATGCTTTTTTTTCTATGTAGATCTGACTGTCCTGGAATTCACTATGTAGACTAGGCTGGCCTTGAACTCACAGAGATCTGCCTGCCTCTGCCTCCCCAGTACTAGGATTAAAAACATGCTCTACCACACCTGGATTTAATTTTTAATTTGACATTTGTGCTACATCTTACTGCTCCATCACTTTGCAACCTAAAAGTGCATCTATAGATAATGCATCTATCCTTAAGTTACAGTGCACCTGAAGATAATGCATCTGTCCTTAAGTTATAGTGCACCTGCAGATAATGCATGAGTTGTTAAACTCCAGTACACCTGAAGATAATGCATCTGTCCTTAAGTTACAGTGCACCTGCATATAATGCATCAGTACTTAAGCTCCATCTTGACTTCTTGTACTTATACAGATTCCATTATCTGTGCCATCTAAAAACATTCCTCTTGGGCAATAGAAATTTATTTTAACTCTTTCTGAGGCCCAAGCCTAATAATATAATCCCCAGACTTTGTTAGATTGTGACTTTAGAGCAATGGAGCCATGTGGAGAAAGATTTCACTGTATCCCAAACCTACCCTCAAACTCCTGAATCTCCTGTTTCTGCCTCCTGAGTGCTACCGAGAAGCAATGGCAATTGTTAATTTTTCACATACATCCTATACACAGGACAGTGCCTGTATCCCTGTAGTACAGTTACTTTTGTTGTTGTATTCTGTTTTTTGAGACTGGGTCTCAGTCTGTAACTCAGGCTAGCCTGGAACTTGAGATCCTCCTGCTCCTAAGTGCTGATATTGTAGATTTAGACCATCATGCCCAGCATATAGTTGTATTTGTAGCAGAGATTATTTGTGCTGCTTTCTGTCTTCTTAAATAAAATGTTCCTTCCCTCTTCTAGACCAGAAAAATCCTGTCTGCCTGTGAGAAGAACCCCACAGATGCCTGCCAGCTCAATTATGACATGCACAACCCCTTTGACATTTGTGCTGCATCTTACCGGCCCATCTACCGTGGAAAACCAGTGGAGAAGTGTCCACTTAGTGGGGCCTGCTATTCCCCTGAGTTCAAGGGGCAAATCTGCAGGGTCACTACAGTAAGTACCATCCTCAAGAATATGTCTAGGAGCTGGGCAGTGGTGGCGCACGCCTTTTATCCCAGCACCCAGGAAGGCAAAGGCAGGCCGATCTCTGTGAGTTTGAGGCCAGCCTGGCCTGGTCTACAGAGTGAGTTTCTGGACAGGCTCCAAAGCTACACAGAGTAACCCTCTCTCAGGGGGAGGAAAAAAAAAATGTGTCTAGGAGGGGAGGGGCAGAAGAAAAAGAAGGAAACAGTGGTTGGTTTCTCTCTTTGTGTTTGCCCCAGCTCCTTGAGGCAGTGGTACTGGGGAGAGCTCGAGCTTCTGCTCACTGTTCACTTCTCAGCACCAGCCATCCTCTGACTGCTCATTTGGGGTGTCGGGACTAACCTTTCTGGGGTTTTCAGCCTTGTTAATCTCTAACTTGATCCTCTTTTCCACTTCCACAGGTGACAGAGATTGGCAAAGATGTGATTGGTCTGAGGATCAGTCCTCTTCAGTTCCGCTAAGACCCCTTGGGTTAATCACATATTGTTCCCTCAGAGTGTAGCCTCCAACCTCCCACTCTCCCCTTACACTCGCACTTCAGCTTGTTGACATTTGGTTCTCCCTAAAATTTCATGTCCTTCTCTTCTATGGCAAATGAGAATTTCCAAGCCTGACTTTGTGGCTAGTCCAGCAGACCTCTCTCCTGAAGGTGGCTGTGGCTGTGATCATAGAGGACTTTGCCTTACAGCTTGGGTCTTGCAAGAGACAAATGAAAACCTTGTGCTGAATGTTTGTTTAGCAGATTCTTTCAGTATTTATTCCTCTCTTACCCATCACCTTTGTTTCCATTCCACTAGGAAACAGTGTAATGTAAAAAAAAAATGCCATTTTTCCTCAGCCACACGAAATTCCTAACAATCTTGTATTTTCCTTGGGCATTTAATTGGTCATCAATAGGTTCCTGATCTCTGTGGGCCCAGACGCTTGCAGTCTGAAAAGAAGTCTTTTTTTTTTTATTATGTGCAAAATGTATACCATTTCTTATTGACTTGTTTCTGTCCTTTATTACCATTGTTCTTGTGTTTTATTGCTCACACTAAATAAAATAAATTTCTAAGAGAGCTCCCTGGTTTGCTGTTTTCTTCTTGGACACTTATTTTCATGTCCCTGTTCACATCCATGTATCTCACGAGAACAAATTCTTTGCTTGAGAATCTTTTTTTTTTTTTTTTATGTGTAGTGTTCTGTCTTTATATATGCCTGCAGGCCAAGACCTTTGGAAGAGCAGGCAGTGCTCTTAACCACTGAGCCATCTCTTCAACCCTCTATATACACTGCAAAGAGAAAAATGATACTGTTTTTTTTTTTAGTTCTACATTGTTAGACAATGGTAAAAAGAGTTCTCTTGGAGCTGGAGAAATGGCTCAATAGTTAAGCACACTGACTGCCCTTCCAGAGGACCCAGCTTCAGTTCTGGCACCCATATGGCAGCTCACAATTGTCTGTAACTCCAGTTCTAGGGAATTCGACACTCACACAGACATAAATACAGGCAAAACACCAATAAAATAAAATTTAAAAAAAAAATTCTCTGTTCCATTTTTTCTGCAACTTTTTTACCTATTGCTAATTACAGCCAGTATTTGCTGAGCACCTATCTGTCCATCACTGTTGTATTTGACATATTCACATAGAAGATAATTAGATAAATAAACTATATATTTACAGTAAGCACATAGTTGTCTTAGCGTCTTTTTCCATTGCTGCAATAAAATCCCCTGACAAAAGCAACTTCAGGGAGAAAAGACCAATTTGACTCAATTCCAGCTTAAATTGTCACTGCAGGGAAGTGAAGGTAGCCGGAATCTGAAGCAGCCAGAGAGCAGAGAGCAGTGAATTCAAGGAGTCCTGTCAGTACTCAACTAGAGGTTTCTTCTTGGTTTTTTTTTTTGTGTGTGTGTGTGTGTGTGTGTGTGTGTGTTTTGTTTTTGAGTCAGGGTCTCACTTAGCTGGGCTGGAACTTGCTATATAGACCTGGCAGGCCCTGAACTGACAAGAGTGGAGAAAAAGGAGATGTCTACCTCTTTTCAATACCAACACTCTGGAGGCAGAGGCAAGTAGCTTTCTCCTTTAAATTCAGGATCTCAGACCCAGCAAATGCTGCTGCCCACAGTGGGCAGGTCTTTCCATTATCAATTAATTAAATAATTCTTCACAAACATTCCCTGAGGTCCTTTTTAAAAATAAAATATTTGGGTGTTTTTATTTTTTGGTTTTTTGAGACAGGGTTTCTCTGTATAGCTTTGGATCCTGTCCTGGAACTTACTCTATAGATCAGGCTGGCCTCGAAACTCAGAGATTTGCCTTTCTCTGTCTCCCGAGTGCTGGGATTAAAGGTGTGCACTACCAGTGACCCTCTTGCTTATTTATTTGCTTATTTGTGTATGTGTTTCCATAGAGGTGAGAAGAAGGTATTGGATGGATCTCCTGGAACTGGAGCCATAAATGGTTGTAAGCACCATGTGTGCACCGGGCATCAAACCCAAGTCCACTGGAAGAGTAACCAATGCTCGTAACCACTAAACCATCTTTCCAGCCCCCTCAGAGGTCCTACCAGGTGATTCTAGATTATGTCAAATTGATAGACTATCAAAATTGTCAATAGGGCATTTTGCCTATTGTAAATAGTAATATTTACTAAATTAATTGGGGAAATGATATGTTACTCCACTGATTTAAAATACAAACATACAGGCCCAGCCTGGTGGCTCCATCTGTTCTAGCACTTGCAGGTAGAAACAGGACCAAAGAGGGAGGCAGAGGCAGGCGGATCTCTGTGAGTTCGAGGCCAGCCTGGTCTACAAAGGGAGTTCCAGGACAGGCTCCAAAGCCACAGAGAAACCCTGT
>NW_004949133.1:3130918-3132676 GCF_000317375.1 Microtus ochrogaster | reverse complement strand
AAAAAAAAAAAAGAAACAGGACCAAAGGTTTAAGAGCAGCCAGGCTTGGTGGCACATACCTTTAATCCCAGCAATTCAGAGGCAGAGTCAAACCTCTGAATTCAAGACCAACCTGATCCAGTCTACATAATGAGTTCCAGTCAGCCAAGCACTACATAGTGAAATCCTATCCCCAAAAACCTAAAAAAGTTAAATATCAGAGACTAGAGAGATGTCTCAGCAGTTAAAAGCATTGGCTGCTATTCAGGGTGCCCAGTTTCAACTCCACAACACCCATATGGTAGCTGAACCATCCATAGCTTAAGTTGCAGGGGATCTAAATCACCCTTCAGGTAACCACAGGTACTGAACGTACATGGTGCACAAACTTACACCCCCGTCAAAACATTCAACCACAAAATAATCATTAAATTCAGGATAACCCCAGCTATTTCAGAGCCAACCTGGATTACCCTATCTCAAAAACAACAAAATAGATTAGAGAGGTGGCTCGGCAGTTAAGAGCAAGTATTGTGTTATGATTTAAAAAGCACAAGAGAGATGCCACATGGTAGAGCTCACATGGAGGTTTGTTTTTTTTTAATTTATTTATTGCCAGAAGAGGGCACTAGATCTCATTATAGATGTTGTGAGCACCATGTAGTTGCTGGGAGTTGAACTCAGGACCTCTGGAAGAGCAGCCAGTGCTCTTAATCTCTGCGCCATCTCTCCAGCCCCATTTTTTTTAATTTAGGGAAAGGGAACATAAAAAGGGGGAAGAATAGGGGACCAGCTTCTAGTTTCAGAAGTGGCAGAAGAGGAGAGAGGCAGGTGATGTGGGATTCTCCTCTGTATGCTGTGAATACCATTGGTTAATAAAGAAACTAGCTTGATCTGATAGGGTAGAACAGAGCTAGGTGGGGGAAACTAAACTGAATGCTGGGAGAAAGAAGGCAGGGTCAGAGAGAAGCCATGTAGTCCTGCTGGAGACAGATGCTGGAACTTTACCCAGGTAAGACACAGCCTTGTGGCGATACACAGATTAATGGAGATGGGTTAATTTAAGAAATGAGTTAGCCAGAAATACGCTTAAGCTATCGGCCAAATAGTATTGCAAATAATATGGTTTCTGTATGATTATTTCAGTACTGAGCAGCCGGAAACAAACAAGCAGCCTCATACTACAAATTGGCGCACCATCATCGACTATATCCTTGTAAAACCTCAGAAAGCTTAGAAAGTAATTCTAGGTGCAAAAGAACAGTGTTAAGCATGGCTTCTTGGTAACCCAGCTGCTGGCGGCATGCTGCAGCTCCTTTAAGAGAGGTCTTATTGATTCAGTAGTAGCAGAAAAAAAAGCCTCTCATTTTTTAAATGGTGGCTTCATGGGCCTTGTTGCCAGTACAAACTCTGACAAGGTCCAGCTATGGGGCATTTAAATAGGGTTTGTGAGTGGAGTGCCACAACTTGCTTAATGGCAACATAGACATGCTATGTACCTGAAAATGGGGCTATGAGCATGGCTTGCTCTAAACAGACCTCTGCCCTACCATGTTGGACTGAGTGAAGCAAAAAGACAGAGCAACTTAGCTGTTTAGCATTTTAAGAAGCCATCTGGTCAAAAAAGGATTACAGATAGGCAATAAGGACATATTCAGACATAAAGACCTTTAAATGAGACACAGTGTTTTAAAAATGTACATACACGCCGGGCGGTGGTGGCGCACGCCTTTAATCCCAGCACTCGGGAGGCAGAGGCAGGCGGATCTCTGTGAGTTC
>NW_004949133.1:3114032-3129113 GCF_000317375.1 Microtus ochrogaster | reverse complement strand
CTTGTAGACCAGGCTGGTCTCGAACTCACAGAGATCCGCCTGCCTCTGCCTCCCAAGTGCTGGGATTAAAGGCGTGCACCACCACCGCCTGGCTCTAACTGTAATTTTTGCTTGATACCTGTTCTATGTAATTTTACTATGTTAAAGTTGAAGCCTTACTTTTTATTTAAACATAAAAAGGGAGGTGATGTGGGATTCCCCTCTGTATGCTTTGAATACCATTGATTAATAAGGAAACTGCTTTGAGCCTACTGCAGAGCAGGACAGAGCAGAGCTAGGCAGGGAAAACTAAACTGAATGCTGGGAGAAAGGAGGCAGAGTCAGAAGGAAAAGCCATGTAGCCCTGCTGGAGACAGATGTTGGAACTTTACCTGTAAACCTCATGGCAATACACAGATTGATGGAGATGGGTTAATTTAAGATATGAGTTAGCCACAAATATGCTTTAAGCTATTGGTCAAACAGTATTGCAAATAATATGGTTTCTATGTGATTATTTCAGGGCTGAGCAGCTGGGAACAAACAAGCAGCCTTCTATTCTATAACAGGCAGAGTGGTTGGGGAAGAGACAGAGACAAGCAGAGAAGCAGAAACAGAGGAACAGATGGGAGGAAAAATGAGGGGAGGTGGGCAAGGCTCACCTTTTAAAAGGGAGCATAGCAAATGTACACAGAAGATGCTCTTAGTGGCTGCAGCTAAGGACGTGTCCTGTCAGGACCTCAAGGGCAGGCCAGTACAGATGCCTGACTACTGGCATATTGTTCTTCCAGAGTTCCTGGGTTCAGTTCTGATCACCCAGGCAAGGTGGTTGAGGACTCCAGCTCCAGGGGAGCCAGTGCTTTGTTTTGGCCTTCATGAGCACCTGCACTCACATGAAAACCCATATGTAGCTGTATATAAACACACAGCTGGAAATGCTCCATTGTAGAGTGCTGGCTTAGTATGTACAGGATCCTGGATTTAGTTCCTAGCACTACATATGGTAGCACACAACTTTCTCAAAAACTTGATAAATGTAGAAATTTTGTTCAATTAGTTACTGGGAATTGAACCCAGGTTTGCTCATGATAGGCAAGCCTACTACTGAGTTCTCTATATCCACAGGAAAAAGATGTACAAAGTATTTAACAGTTTCTTTGTGTTGTTTCTTGAGACAGGTCTTGAACTGTAGTGCCAAGAATAACCTTAAACTTTTTGTTTTGTTTTTGTCTTTTCTCAACACAGGGTTTCTCTGGCTGTTCTGGAGCTAGACTGGAACTCAGATCTTCACCTGCCTCTGCCTCCCTAGTGCTGGAATCAAAGGCCTGCACCACCACCGCTCTGCAACCTTGAACTTTCCTTATTTATTTGTATTTTATGTATGAGCACTCTGCATGCCAGAAGAGGGCATCAGATCCTGTTATAGATGGTGTGAGCCACCGTGTGGTTGCTGGGAATTGAACTCAAGACCTCTGGAAGAGCAGCCAGCGCTCTTAACCCCTGAGCTATCTCTCCAGACCCAACCTTGAACTTTTAATCTTCCAGCTTCCACTTCCTGGGTGCTGGAATTACTCATTTTTTTATTTAATCCATATTAAATCTATTTTTTCCTTTAATCATGTAGTTCACCAATATTTAGAACTATGCTGTCAGGCCAGTGAAATGGCCTAGAAAGTAAGGGCACTTGAGGTCAAGCCCCACACCCTGAGTTTAATCCCAGAAATCCACACAGTGGAAGGAGAGAACTAGACCCTCCAAGTTGTCCTAGAATCTCTATACAAGCATCATAGTGTGTACGCCCACCTACATACACACTCAAGCAAAATAAATATTTTTAAATTGTGTTTTAAAAACAACTATATTATGACAAGTTTATCTTGTGTACCTTTTTTTCCTGACCACTCAGTTTCTATCACCTTTCCCCAAACAGGTAACTAGTTTCCAGTTGGTTGCCAATTGGTTTATATTTATGAGCAGATATACGTTTGTTTTCCCTACTTCCCTTTTATACATGACAGAAACTTAATATTCTTTGTTATTTTTTTGTTCATTTGACACGTTTTAAAGTGTTTTTTTTGTTTTTGTTTTTGTTTTTCGAGACAGGCTTTCTCTGTGGCTTTCGAGCCTGTCCTGGAACTAGCTCTATACATGTATTTCATTTTTCTCATTGCATATTTTATTATAAGTTATGAAAGTCTCTCAAAGTATCTGGGTTATTTGCAACCATTTGCAATTATTAACATTGCTGCAACAAATAAACTTTAACCCACATTATATGGGTGGAGGAAGTGCTCCCGAGACCGCACTACAAGAGGAACACCTGCCTCAAAGAACACAGGACCTCAAACTAAGACTGCTTTCTCAAAAATCTCTATACTATGGAAATGTTTTCTCAAGTTTTAAACATCCTTCCTGCAAGTACAGGCAACACTCAGGCATGCTGGTTCACACCTGTAACTCAAATTCTTGGAAGGAAAAAAAAAATCTTGGAATGCTAAGGCAGAACAATTGTCTCAAGTTCAAGGCTAGCCTTGCCTAAAGAGTGACACCCTGTCTCAAAAATTTGACATCTTGGGGTTACAGAGATGGCTTAGCAGTTAAGAACAAATATTGCTCTTGCAGAGGACTCAAGTTCAGTTCCCAGCACCCACATCTGGTGGCTCGTAACTACCTATAACTCTAGCTCCAGAGGGATTTGCCACCTCTTGTCCCTGAGAGAAAGTGCACTCACATACACACACCCAAATGCAGATATGCACGCACACACAAATATATTTAAAAATATAATGTAAGTCTTGGCAAGCAGATCTTTGTGAGTTCTAGGCTAGACAAAGTTTGACCCTGTCTTTAAAAAAATAAATAAATAAAATAAAAGGTCTTATTTTTAAAATAAATATTTATTATGTATAGTGTCCTGCCTACCTATATGCCAGAAGAGGGCACCAGACCCCATTACAGATGGTTGTAAGCCACCATATGGTTGCTGGGAATTGAACTCAGGACCTCTGGGAGAGCAGCCAGTTTCTTAACCTCTGAGCCATCTCTACAGCCCTATTTATTATTATTTTTTTGTTTTGTTTTTCAAGACAGAGTTTCTGTGTAACAGTTCAGACTGTCCTGGAACTCACTTTCTGGACCAGGCTGGCCTCAAACTCACTGAGATCTGCCTGACTCTGCTTCCCAGGTGCTGGGACTAAAGGCATGTGCCACCACCACCCGGCAAAAGGTCTTTATTTTTTTTGAAACCTAAAATAATTTTATTAAAATCTCTTTCTCAATAAAAAAGTAAACCCAATTGTAACCTTCAAGTAATCTAAGCAGCCCCTATTTTTAGGAAAATAATATTTTTTTAGAGATCCACCTGCCTCTGCAAAAGGTCTTTTTTCAAAAAATAATCTTACAAATGAAATTACAAAATTGTACTCAAACATTCTAAAATGAGTCTTGTGAACAAAGTTGACAATCTTTGCTTCTTGTCACTTGTGTAACTGAGGAAATAAGAATGGATATATATGAAATAATGGTAAGCAAAAAATCTGAAGTTAATCAATAATCAGGGGAGAGCCATTAACTCCTTCAATAAGACTGATATGAAAAGAATCCTATGAGCAGAAAAGGGCATGGTAGTGCATATCTGTATTCCTAGTACTTGGCGTGTAGACAACAGAATGAGGAGTTCTAGGCAAGCCTGGGCTAAACGAGCCCTGTCAAGCAAGCAAGAAAGGGAAAGGGGTTCTATAAAATACCGTTTTGTCAGTATTCACTATATATTAGGAAGTCAGAAAGAGTACTTGCGGTAAATCAGCGTTGAGGTAGGAGGCTAGGAATATCAATAGTAAGAACAGAAAGCGCACGCCTTTAGTCCCAGCACTCTGGAGGCAGAAGCAGGCAATCTCTGTGAGTTCCAGGCCACTCTGGTCTTCCAGCACAGCCAGCGCTACACAGAGAAACCCCGTCTTGATAAAACAAAACAAAACAAAACAAAACAAAACAAAACAAAACAAAACAAATGCACACACAAAAGAAAAAGACCACAGAGAAAGAATTGTTTGTTTTTGAGTCTGTTTTAATTCTATTAATTACCACCTATGTTTCTAATTCTACCTCAAGTTAACCCTTACAGGCAGGACCAAGTGATTTATTTGCATATTTCATTGTTCTCAGAATAAGATTGTATACATCAGTAGATGCTCGCTACGTGCTAAAAATAGATTTGCTAATCCGTTTGTTTATCTATTTTGTGTTTGTATAAGAGCACACGTGGAGGTCTCCTACCATGCAGGCTCTGGGGGTGAAACCAAGATTGCCTCAATTTAGCAATTCTGTCTCAGCCTAAAAAAATGCGCGTTACTAGATGTATAGCTCCAGATTTAGCTGAGCTTTGTGGTGTAAATAGGAAAACAAAACCTTTCCAGACTAAAAGTTCTGTGTGAAAGGGAAAGTAAACAAACAAGGAAAGCAAATAAATCCTCTCACTTCTTCAGCCCCCCCATCTCGACTCCCACATCAAGCTGGGCCTGGTGGGTCAAGCATTTGGGAAATAGAGACCGGAGGAGCCCGATTTCTAGAACAGCCTGCTCAAGTTCTAGGCCAAGTTCAACTGCTGTGGCTGTGTAGCTCCAGGGGTGGAGTGATAGTTTAATAGGAATCAGGGCCTAGGTAGATTTCCAGAACAAAAAGAAAAACAAACCCACGGTTTCCTGTCCCTTTAAAAATGGCGGTCCTGCACAGTAGAATGGTTTCATTGGCTGCACTAGTCTTGGGGGCGGAGTTAGGGGCGGGACAGGTGGTGGCTTTAGTGGTTCCACCTCCTACGGCAAGTCGGAGGCAGCAAGATGGCGGCCGCTGAGGAAGGTTGCGATGTTGGGGTCGAAGCGGACCGGGAACTGGAGGAGCTTCTGGAAAGTAAGAGCCCATGATGGGAAAGGCCAGAACGGTCGGGGACGAGGACCCATTGGGGGTTAAATGAACTTGAGATTTCGGGGAGGAGCCGGAGAATCTCTCCAGTGGTTGGCGGGGGAGGTGGTCTGACTTCGACCCCGGCCCTCCTCATTAGCAGGAGCTAGGTGTCACCTTGGCCACCGATCAGCGCAGACCGCAAATCTTCCTGCGGAGGAGAAAACTAACTGTAATGAGATGTTTCACGGCCCACCCCCGCCCCAAACTTCTCTTGCTGGTTTTGAGGCAGGATCTCACCCCGTGGCACTGCCTGGCCTTGAACTCCCGAGCCTCCCTGTCTCTAGGAGTGCTGCGAAGGGCAGGAGCCTCCAGGACCGGCTTTAGTAAATTACTGAAATCTCCTCTCCTGTAAGCAGCAGCACTGACAGAATAACCTTTAACTCCAAGAGTCCTTATGTCCATGATCGGATCAAAGTATCTTTCCTAACTCCTTTTACCTCACAATCTTTCCTAAGATTTTACCAGGCCCTTAGTTCTTTCCTGTCAGCAGTTCAAGGAAACCACTCCTAAAGTTATTCTTGGCTTGAGAGACTGTCTCATGTAGTCGAAGCTAGCCCTCAGACTCAAGGATGGTTTTGAACTTGTGATTTTCTGGCCCACTACCAAAAGGGCACCACCATGCCTGACATCCTTTTTCATCCCTTGGAGAAACTGAGAGTAAACCAGCCCTGGGGGGAAAATACTTCATCTTCCTGAAATGATGGTGGATGTTTCTCACTTGCTTGCTCTTGCCCTCCACTCTGGTTTCCTGCTCAGAATGAGGCCAGTGCCCTTTCACTGGGTCCTGGCAAGCTTTTCAGGGCAGAGGTGAACCTTTTATCTGTTGCTCAGTCACAGCAAGGTAGGCCCGCATAAAATGAGCAGATCTGGGGAGGCGTGCCAAGTGACTCGATTGGCCAAGGGTTACTGCACATCAGGCCAAGGGAACCTGTAGGCGCCTGCCGAGAGAGAACTAAATTGGAACAGAATTTAAGAATTTGCTGCCCTCCTATAGAATGTGTGGAGTTTGTGGTAGTAGTAGGGCCCGTACAATGCTGAGTGGGCTATCCTGTGCTTTCTTATGAGAGGTTCTTGCCTTTCAGGCCTCAGAGTGAGTCCAAAGAAATAAGTCTCTCTCTCCCCACTATTCATGTTAGATAACTGGGTGGGACTTTTAGGGAATTTTATAGTATGCATATAGAGATTTCTCTTCATGGCTTGTTTAACCCTTCCCTCCTAGTTCTGAGATGAACACGGGTTCTATGTAAAAGTTTTTTTTTTTTTTTCCCAGTTGGTCACAGTAAGTTAGGTGATTCCCAAGGGTGGTAGGAAACCTGTTGATCTGTGGACCAGGCAGGAGAGACGCCAAGATAAGAGAGTGAATTCAGGAAAGCTGGCATTTTATATGATTGTTTTCCTGAGAATTGGCACGGAAAACACAGCTGTCTATCTAGCCTTACCCATCCCCAACATACCCATCATGTCTCTTGTTTCCAAAGGTGCTCTTGATGATTTCGATAAAGCCAAACCCTCCCCAGCACCCCCTCCTACCACCTCGGCCCCTGATGCATCAGGGCCCCAGAAGAGATCGCCAGGAGACACGGCCAAAGTATAAGTTCCACCCCCTTAAGGGAGGGGGGTGTGGGCATGGAGCTCAGAGCAGGGGTGGGACAGTTCCCTGTGGGCCAGAAGGGGGGTGGGAGGATACCTTTGCCTTACACTGCTGAGTGTTCCTCCAGGCCTCAGTTCTTGTGAAACAAGGACCTGGGGTTATATTGAGGGATAGCAAGGAAGTAGCTTGAGAAAAGAGCAGTTTTAAGTGGTTGGATTTGTATGTTACCTCATACTGTTCCTTCAGTGGCCAGCTTCTTTGCCTGAGGCCCCCTAAGAAGAGACAGGTAGAATGTTCAGTAGAGGTGTTTGTCGGGGAGGTGTTTTGTTTTCCAAAACCACAACCTGAGCTCCTATAGGAGGCTAGACTCAGGATGGTGCTGCAAGAGGTGAATTTTGTCCATTTCTTCCCTGCAGGATGCACTCTTCGCCTCCCAAGAGAAATTTTTCCAGGAACTGTTCGACAGTGAGCTGGCTTCCCAAGCAACTGCAGAGTTTGAGAAGGCAATGAAGGAGCTGGCAGAAGAAGAGCCCCACCTGGTGGAACAGTTCCAAAAGCTCTCAGAGGCAGCTGGGAGAGTGGGTGAGGAAACCCCAAACAAAAAATACTGGACAGACCACTTTATTGCTGAGAATACCAGGATTGTGAAATTACTGACAGTCATAATGTCACAGCCATGGAGTGTGGGACAAGGCAGGAGAAAGAGGTGTGGGCATCTTGCTTACTGAAAGAAATGGTTAAGATATTTTGGAAAGTAATAATAAAAAAAAGATTATTTCAGCCAGGTATAATAGTGTATTCCTTTAACCATTGAGAGGCAGAGGCAGGTGGATCTCTGAGTTCCAGGCCAACCTTATCTACCTAGTAAGTTCCAGAACAGCTAGAACTACATAATGAGACCTTGTCTCAAAAGTACATAAATACATAAGATTATCCCAAACCAACCGTTTTAAAGGCCAGGGTTGCAAGTGTTACTGTGGAGAGCTGTTTTTTTTTTTTTTTTTTTTTTTTTTTTTTGGCTTTTCGAGACAGGGTTTCTCTGTGGTTTTGGAGCCTGTCCTGGAACTAGCTCTTGTAGACCAGGCTGGTCTCGAACTCACAGAGATCCGCCTGCCTCTGCCTCCCGAGTGCTGGGATTAAAGGCGTGCGCCACCACTGCCCGGCCTGGAGAGCTGTTAACACATTATATAGATTTATGGCATGACCATGAAGGTGAACAAAGACTAGTTAAGATTTTGAAGTGGTAGTAGTTTGACAATAAATGTTTTCTATCTAGACTAGTAAGTAGGTCAGTGTAGACAAGTTGACAGTTAACATCCTAGGTAATCCTGGTTCTTTTCGTCTCTCCTAGGCAGTGATGCAAACTCTCAACAAGAATTTACTTCTTGCCTAAAGGAGACATTAAGTGGGCTAGCCAAAAATGCCACTGACCTTCAGGTACTTCCGCTCCCAGGCACTCCTGGGCAGTCTCACAAAGAGATGCTCTAGGGGATCTCCCCGACTCTGACCCTGCCTTAATTGTTGTTGCAGGCACATCTAGATAGTTTTTTTCCACCCAAATGAAAGTGCAGTGTAAACTGTTCACCTCTCCTTGGTCTTGTCTAGAATTCAGGCATGTCTGAAGAGGAGCTTACCAAAGCCATGGAAGGACTGGGCATGGATGAAGGGGATGGGGAGGGGAACATCTTCCCCATCATGCAGAGTATCATGCAGAACCTGCTGTCTAAGGATGTGCTGTACCCGTCCCTGAAGGAGATCACGGAAAAGGTTTGTGAATTTCCACTTCTGCCTCTTCTTCTGTTTTCATTATCTCAACTTGTGGGCTACTTTGCTCAGACTGTGCATAATAAAAGTGTAATTTGAGTATACAAGTACTTTTTTCAAACTTTGTTGGAGGTAGAAGAAGTTATTGAGAATAAAGGTACATAGGTGATCTATCTGATTGTTCGTCCATGCTGGGGCAAATTCTTCGGCTTTAGTTTTCTGTAAATTAGTTCAAGACTGTGAGTCTAACCGGTCCGCGCCTTCTTGTATCTCTAACTTTATTAGTTTGTGCTGGTACTGTGAGCAGTTTGAGAGTAGTTGAAGTGATGGTCCCTCTTAAAAAGCTTATCATTTCACTAGAGAAATGAGGTAGAGAAATAGAAGCTCTGTAGCATTACAGGACAGCATGTGCCTGAGTGGGAAGTGGGTAACATAGCCTAAGTCCAACTCGAAGAGTATTTTTTACATTCTTTTAAAAATATTTACTTTTAATTAGGGGTTTGTGTGTGGGTGTGCACACATGTGCGTACATGAGTTCAGGTGCCTATGGAGGCCATAGGCATCAGACCACCCTCCAACTAGAGTTACAGCTGGCAGTGAGCCACCTAAAATGAGTGCTGACTATTGAACTTGAATTGGGTTCCTTTCCAAGAGCAGTATGTTTTCTTAACCACTGAGCCATCTTCCCAGCCCCGGTTTTTGTATTTTTAAGTTTAAAAACAACAGGACTGCAGAGAGATTGAACAGTTAAGAGCACTGACTTCCACCAGGTGATGGTGGTGCACACCTTTAATCCCAGCACTCAGAAGGCAGAGGCAGACAGATCTCAGTGAATTTGAGGCTAGCCTGGTCTACAAAGTGAGTTCCAGGACAGCCAGGACTGTTAACACAAAGAAACCCTGTCTCGAAAAACCAAATCCCTTCCCCGCCACCCATAAAAAAGAGCACTGACTGCTCTTCCAGCGGACCTAGGTTCAATTCCCAGAACCCACATGGCAGCTCAGAGTGGACTGTGGCTCCAGTTCCAAGGGGTTTGATGTCCTCTTCCAGTTTCCGAGAGCACCAGACACACATAGTGCACAGCCATACAAGCAGGCAGAACATTCATATAAAAAACAAATAGAATTTAAGCCTGCTGGTGATGGTGCATGCCTAATCCTAGCACTCGGAAGGCAGAGGCAGGCGGATCTGTGTGAATTCAGGACCAGTCTGGTCTATAAGAGCTAGTTTCCAGGACAGAGAAACCCTGCCAGCAGAGGGGGACTTGTTTCTGTGTGTTCGTGTGGTTTTATTTGTTGTTTGTTTGTTTGCTTTTCGAGACATGGTTTCTCTGTGTGACAGCCCTGGCTGTTCTAGAAATCACTCTGTAGACCAGGCTGGCCTCTAACTCGCAGAGATATGCCTGCCTCTGCCTCCCAAATGCTGGGATTAAAGGCGTATGCCACCCTTGCCCCCCACCAAAACCCCAGCTAGAGGGGGCTTGTTAAAGAGTACTTGCTGGTCTTGCAGAGGTCCCAGTTTGGCTCCCAGCACTAACATGGTAGCTCATAACCATCTGTAGCTGTAGTTCTAGGGGATCTGACACCCCTTTCTCTGACCTTCAAGTGCGGCAGGTATGCACATGGTACAAATACTACTAGGTAGGTAATATACTACTAATACATAAAAAGTAAAAATAAATAAATCTAAAAAACAACAGAGAACAATGTTCAACAGAGACCACATGTGACCCATGTTCTAGCTAGCTGCAACTGTCAAGTTTACATAGCCCAGAGTCATTTGAGGGGGTCTAGTTGGGGGATTGCCCAGATTGGATTGGACTGTGACCATGTGTATGAGGAATTGCCTTGATTGATGGTTGGTGTGGAAGGGCATAGCTCACTGTGGGTGGTACCGTCTCTAGGCAGATGCTACCTAGACTATATGAGAAAGCTAAAAAAATCAAAGAAGAAAGTAAGCCAGTAGGCAGTATTCCTCCATGGTCTCTGCTTGAGTTCCTGCCTTCAGTGATGGACTGTTACCTGGAAGTATCAGATGAAATAAAATAAACCCTTTCCTCCCCAAATTGTTTTTGTTGTTTTGTCACAGGAATGAAACTAGAACAATCATCAGAGCCTAAATAAAATGATTACTATCTTGCTTTTCACAGACAGAGTTTACTAATCTGCAGTTACCATAAATACTAGTATATCCAGGTGGAGTCACCGTACTTTGTCTTTTCCACAGTGAACTTGCTTACTTAGCCTTCTTCCCTCTTTGTCCTCTTCTCTTCACATTCTAAGCCCTTCTCTCCTTGTTCACTTAATTCTTTCCCACCCATTCCCTCTCTTTCCTTAGTATCCGGAATGGTTGCAGAGTCGCCAGGAATCTATTCCTCCAGAGCAGTTTGAAAAGTATCAGGAGCAGCACAGGGTCATGGGCAAAATATGTGAACAGTTTGAGGCAGAGACACCCACGGACAGCGAGGCTACTCACAGGGCTCGTTTTGAGACGGTGCTAGATCTTATGCAGCAGGTAAGACCTTTCACTGCCTTCCTGGTGCTGTCCACTTTGGTGTCGAATGGAAGAGATGTCTGGAAAGGGTGCTATACAACTAAACCTGTGTGCAGGGAGCATAAAAAAATCTATATACCATGGTCAGAAGAAATCAGATCATGACGGGTGGTGGCGGCACACGCCTTCAATCCCAGCACTTGGGAGGCAGAGGCAGGTGGATCTCTGTGAGTTCGAGGCCAGCTTGGTCTACTAGTTCTAGGACAGCCAGGGCTGTTACACAGAGAAACCCTGTCTCAAAAAAAGAAACCCAGATCACAAATCAGATTCCTTTTGTTACTTTTTTGTGTTTTTTTTTTCCCTGTGATATTTATTTATTATCTCATATTTTTATTTTCTAGTTACAGGACTTAGGCCATCCTCCAAAAGAGCTGGCTGGGGAGATGGTGAGTATGCCTTTCACAATTTAACCCAGTTTGCAGACTCCAGTAACACCCAGTTAATCTACATAAGGTGATAACTGTGGCTGCTAGGGATGGGCCTTCAGAAGCTCTGACCTGAAATATGAGTGGTTTTCTCAGTTGCTTCATCTCTTCTCCAGCCTCCTGGCCTCAACTTTGACCTGGATACCCTCAATCTATCGGGCCCACCAGGTGCCAATGGCGAACAGTGTCTGGTCATGTGAAACACAGCTCGCTTTCTTCCTTGAGTCCCAGCCATGGGGAACATCTGGAGTCAGCAGAACCATTGGGAACTGAGGCAGAAGTGTCGTCTCTGGGAGCTGGCTGCCCCACACTACATCCCATTCAAGACTGCCATACCAGCTGAGGGTCTGTTCTGTAGGCATTTCTGTGAGCCTTACTCCATCATGAGTTCTGCTGTTAGAAATAGGCCAATTAATTGCCAGGTAAAGGAAGGCATCCTTTTCAGGGCATTTCACTCCTTCCCGGTCCCAGAAATATTGTTATATATGGCTGTACTCATGTTCCCCTTTATTCCCAGGGACTTGGTGCCTTGTTTCTACTTCCTGTCTTGGATCTGGGGAGCAGGAGCTGAGTCCTAAGACTTTGTGTTTCTAATAGGTGGAGCCTCTGGGATGGGGAGAAATGTAGCCTGCCCTGGGGCTGTAGGTTTGGCAGCACATCTCCTTGCCTTCATTTTGAACTCTCTGAAGGGAAAGGACTTTTGCACTTACCTGTGGTCAGGATGGAAGTGAAGCCCTAGGTTTTTTCTGTCCCTAGGTGCTGTGCCCTTAGTTTCCCTTTCCTCCTGAGAACTTAAGTGGCTACCCTGGTTCTTTCTACAGCTCTCTGATTTGGGTGAACCGAGCTCTTGACCTTCCTTTGCTGCCTGGCTGTCCTCTTACCTCCTCTCTTTAGATTTTTATTTATTCCAGGCCCTCTGAACCAATGTTGTGATTAATGAAGGCCAATCTTGTTTCCTTTCATCTAGTACCTGTACCATTCTCACTAGACCCTTCTCTTCCCTGGCCAACACATAATTGTAGTGTCAGAAATGGTGAATGAATGGCCATTCTACCCAGATACATTCTGGTTTACTTGATGATATCAGATTCCCTAGACTCCTTGGTTCAGGAAGGTGTTTGGGAACGGGATGGAGCCCCAGGGGACAGTATCTAATAAACGTTCTGAGTGCATGTGTGGGTCGTTTGTCATCCAGGTCTGTTAGGAGATGGTTCTGTATCATAGTATAACACATGACCCTGCCCTCCAGCTCAGACTGCCCTTCCTTTGGTAAAAAGATACTGTCTTCATCTTCTTGGTAGTTCAGTCTTAACTTCTTACATTATAGTTGATGTTAATGATATATTGTTAACATGTTTTCTAAATTACCTAGCGTTAAATGACCTCAGTAGGTCTAAGGACCATGGTTGCCATATATTTTATGAATATTCCTTTTAGCCCACCTAGCTGTCCTGGTTTACTTGGAAAATAACTTTTAAAATATATGTTTTTATTAATTCTTTGGGAATTTTATACATGTATGAAATGTATTATCATCATTTCCACTCCTGTGGTAAATAACTTTTGCAAGAACAAATTCACATTTATCATTTGAGTCACTTTGACACATCCTCCCTGACCCCTGGGTTAAAGTCACTCTTAAAGATCCCACATCCCACACATTCTGTGGGAGGAAACATGCTTGCAAATAGCCTGTGGGAACTAATCAGCGTTTAAATATTTAAACTGTCCTCAAAGTTCACAAGAGCTTCTCTTCCAAAATTCTGTGTGTTCGGGTAACAAATTTCTGAATGGATACATGGATTCATGAAACAATCAAATTTTTACAAGGTGTATGATAATGCCTTTTTCCTATGACCCTAGGACATGCTTTCATGTCCCAAAGACTAGAACTAGGCTGTTGGGAAGCTTGGGGAGTTTGGAGAAAATGGCCCACATTAAAAAAAAAAAAATTAAAATATCTGACATGAAAACCTCTTAAGGTTTATTGTTAATCTGTTTGTGTGTATGTGTGTTGGGCCTCTGATCCCCTGCACTGGAGTTATGAGTAGTTGCGAGCCACCAGATGTGGGTGCTGGGAACTGAACTCCCGCTTTCTGAAAGAGCAAATAGCTCTTAACCACTGTCCCACATTAAGTAGACATGGCAGGTAAGACAAAAACGTACAAAAAGGATTCAGGAAGTGGGCATGCAGTGTTTGCTGTTGAACTGAAAAATTCACTGTGTTCCTTTGGAAAGCAAATGCAGCACTTACCTGTTAAAGCAAAATGGAAGCTTTTCTACAGGGAAACAGCTTGAGTGGGGATTGCTAATAGAGACCAGGTGATCTATGAGCAGGACAGATAGGCAACCAAAACATAGAAATAAGACCTTCAAATTCGAGGTCAAAGAAGAATGGTTCCCAGCAACCACATGGTGGCAAACAACCATCTATAAGCCCTCTTCTGGCATGCAAGCATACGTGCAGATAGAACACTGTATATATAAGAAATAAATAAAAATTAAAAAAAAAAATAAGGCAGAGGTTGGGTGGTGGTGGCGTGGGCCTTTAATTCCAGCACTCGGTAGAGGCGGGTAGATCTCTGGGAGTTGAAGGCCAGCCAAAGCTACAGAAACCCTGTCTTGAAAAACAAACAAACAAAAATAATCAAGTCTGAGCCAGGCAGTGGTGGCACATGCCTCTAATCCCAGCATTCAGGAGGCAGAGTCAGGCAGATCTGAAGTGGAATTCCCCTCTGTATGCTGTGAATATGTTTTATTACTGTTGGTTAATAAAGAAGCTGCTTTGGGTCTGTGGCAGGGCAGGATATAGCCAGGCAGGAAATCTGAACAGAGATATATAGAGAGTAGGGAGAGTCAGGGAGATACCCCAGAACCTTACTGGTAAACCATGACCCTCATGGTAAAATACAGATTAATAGAAATGGGTTAATTAAGATGTAAGAGTTAGTAAGAAGCCTAATGTATTGGCTAAGCAGTGTTGTAAATAATATAGTTTCTGTGTTATTATTTGTGTTCAGGTGGCTGGGAAATGAACGAGCGTCACTGCCTACACAGATCTCTGAGTTTGAGGCCAGCCTAGTCTACAGAGAGTTCTAAGACAGCCAGGGCTAAACAGAAACCCTGTCTCAAAAACACAGAAAACATGAAGGCAGTCAGGCAGGCAAATAATACTTTCAGCTGAAAGGTGCTTCCTATTGGGGGAGGGCCTTCCCCTCTCAGTCCTTCACAGAAATGTCCTCACAGACCTGCCCACGTGTCCCTTGGCTGATTCCACATCCAATAAATGAACATCAAGATAATCCATCAGTGTCATCGGGAGGTAACTCAATGGTTAAGAGTACTTGTTGGTCTTTCAGAAGACTTCAGTTTGGGTCCCAGTGTCCACATGGTGGCTTACAGCTGTCTGTAAATCCAATTTCAGGGCATCTGATGCCCTTTTCTGACTTTCGTGGGCGTTGCATGTATGCGGTCCACTCACACACACAAAAATCACATCACACACAGATTACAGGTCTTTGTAGGCATTCAAAGCACCACAGCAGTGTTTCTTCAAACTTTCCTCATTTAGGAAACTATGGGATACATAAGTGGGATGCCAGACCAAATCTGCCTTACAGTGGATCTACAGATTCTACCTTCTGATAATTTCCGCAGTATCCAAATGTGTGTCTCTGTATGACCTGCCAGTGAAGATGCCCAGCATTTGGCAGAAAGACCAAGTAGAAACTCCTGTGACTGCATCCTCACCTCTGTCAGGATAAAAATAATGTTATATTGTGAAGGGAATGGCAAGGATTAGTTCACCCT
>NW_004949133.1:3106994-3113440 GCF_000317375.1 Microtus ochrogaster | reverse complement strand
GAGGCAATGCTCTTAACCACTGAGCTATCTCTCCAGCCCATCTTTCTGGCTTTTGCAGAAACTGACTGGTGGGTTACAGTGGACAGCTTGCAAGCTAACCAAGTAGTGGTCCTCAAAGCAGGTTATGTGACAATTATATAGGGGTCAGCAGATTACAGCCTATAAGTCAAATGTGGTCAGTTTCCCAACAAAAAACTATTTCGTGTGTGTGTGTGTGTGTTTGTGTGTGTTTGATGGGGTGAAGCCATGAACATGTGGAAGTTAGAGGACAACTTTGTGGAATCAGTTCTCTCCTTCCACCTTTATTAGCCAGTGTCTACCCACTGATGTGAGCCATCACAGGCCAGTTGCTTTCGGGTTTTGTAAAGGTTTATTGACGTTCTTGATCATTTATGTACTGTCTTTTAATGCTTTTGTGCTACCTTGGCCATGTAGAGTAGTGACAGATAGTATGGCTTGCAAAGCCTAAAATACTTAGTAACTGGAGTTCATAAACCTCCAGTTGGGAATGTATGTTCTCTCAGTTCCCATCAGAAAGTATCAGAAGTAGTTTGTATTTGTAAGGGACCAGTAACAGTCATTCACAGTCTTAAGCCTTGGACATGTCCATCCTCACTCTTTTTTTTCTTGTGCTTTGGGGGTCTTTTGAGTGGGGAGAGGGATATAAAGTGGGTAAGCAGGTGGAGAGGATCTGGGAGGAGTTGGGGGAAGGGAAAACATGATCAAAGTATATTTTTAAAATGTTAAAAAATACCTTGGGGTTAGTGAAATACCGTAGCTTTCCAAAAACAGATCCTGAGAATTCCAATATAATCAATGGAGTTTTCACTTACTGTATTCATGATATGATGGCATTATTGGGAGGTGGTAAAAGGTGGGAGTGGATGGGGCTCTAGCTGGAGGAAGTAGGTCACTACCTGCCCTTGAGGCTATAGACCTGGTTGGCTTTTTCCTATATTATCCCATTTCTCTGTTTCCTGTCTGCCAAGGACAAGAACAACCTTCACCCCATCTCCTGCTGTAATGTTCTGCCCAAGCACATGGAGCCAGGCAACCATGGGCTGAATCTTCTGAAATCATAAGCCAAAATAAATCATTTCTTCCTTTAAAAAACTCTAACAGATCCCCCATTTAATCAGCTCATTATTGTCACACCAACCAAGTCATCAGATTGGGTGGACACAAATGTGGTCCATCTTAATAGGTTGATGCAAAAGGAAGTATGTTTTTGGATTATGAATTTTAAATCATTGTAACGAGTCTCAAACACATTAACCAAAATAGGAACCATTACAATCTTTCCCAATGAGAAGTAAGGTTGTTTATTTCTGTAGCATAAAACTCCATGCTGCCAGGCAGTGGTGGCTCACACCTTTAATCCCAGCACTCAGGAGACAGAGGCAGGCGGATCTCTGTAAGTTCGAGGCCAGCCTGGTCTATAAGAGCTAGTTCCAGAACAGGCTCTAAAGCTACAGAGAAACTCTGTCTCGAACCCTCCCCAAAACAAACAAACAAACAAAAAAGGACAAAAAAAAAAACTCCACAAAAACCAAAAAACTCCATGCTTTGAGATTTGACAAATAGCTGAATGTTTCCCCTCAAAAAACCTGCTCCTGTTCACCTACTTGTATCTCAGAAAAAGGCATTGCTCTTTTTCAGTTAAGATAACTCACACGGGCTGGAGAGATGGCTCAGAGGTTAAGAGCACTGACTGCTCTTCCAGAGGTCCTGAGTTCAATTCCCAGCAACCACATGGTGGCTCACAACCATCTGTACTGAGATCTGGCACCCTCCTCTGGTGTGCGGGCATACATTGAGGCAGAATGTTGTGTACATAATAAATGAATAAATCTTTAAAAAAAAATAACTCACACATCCTTGCTTTTTCCTCTTATCTCACATCCGTGTTCAATCTATTAGCAAGTTCACCTCCTTGCCCCTTTGAGAGCGCATCCTCAGCATGGCCACTTGTATCACTTGGACTGCAATACTCGTCCTGCAGGTCTTTTGTCATAACCTTCCTAACGAGTCTGTCAGCTTCTGTTCTGCCTCCCTGAAGGCGGTTACAGAAGTCAGCTAGGGTGAGCTTCAGTTAGAAATCAATCATGCCACTCTTATTAAAAATTTTAATCTATTTATTAATTTATCTATTTATATTATCCTCTTATACTACCTGGCTTCCTATGTAAGCATACTTAACCTTTGGACTGGAACACCTTTCTCCAAGTGTGTATGGCTCAATTTCTCACTTCAGGTTCTTATTCTGAGCACACCTCAGCAAAGGGGCCTTCTCTGAACTCCCAGGATAAGAGAACACACCCATCCTGGTAACCTGGAAACCTGCTTTTTTCCTTGTTTAACTTCACATCAATCTTCAAACTTTACATTATTGTCTATGTATCTCTTCACTAAAAGGTTATGTAAACAAAAGAGTCTTGGTTTATTTTATCCACTGCTCTTGTGCCAAGATCACAACCTCTCATGTAATAGGGATATAAGAAGTAGTTGCTGACTAATGAAAGAATGCAGTAGGCATTCTACTTGGCTCACTAGACTTCCTATAGGTGTTACAAAGATGAAAAGGGGGTGATTCCTGTCTTCAGCAACTTATATTCTAATAATACAGTTAGTTTTAAAATATGTAATTAGAGACTAGAGAGGTGACCTAGTGATTAAGAGCATTGGCTTCTCTTCAGACAACCCCATTTGAATTCCAGCATCCACATGGCAGTTCACAATCAGTTGTAGCTCCAGTTCCTGGGGCTCTGATGCCCTCTTCTGGCTTCCACAGGCACTGCACTCACACAAGTGGTGCCCAGAGCTACAGGCAAAGCGTCCATCCACACATTAAATTTAACCCATAACTATAGGTTAAGTGTTATAAAGTAAAATATGTTATGAAAAAGTAATGCAGCCTGGGTGCACTAGTGTACATCTGTTCTGCTATGGAGGCTGAGGCCGAAGATCACTTGAGCCCAAGAGCTGGAGACCTGCCTTTCTTTTTTGTTTTCAGACAGGATCCTATAAGCCTAAGAATGGCCTTAAACTACTGATCCTCCTGCCTCCACCTCTCAAGTGCTGGGATTACATGTATGGGCCACCACACCCAACCTGTGAAGCCTCTTCTCTTAAAATAAAAGCAGAGCCAGGTGTGGCGGTGCCTTTAACCTCAGAACTCAGGTGGCAGAAGGCACTTGGGTTCAAGGTCAGCCAGAACTACACAGTGAGACCCTGTCAGTAAATAAATAAATAAATAAATAAAAGCAGAATGGGGATAGAGGTGGATGGATAGTGAAGTGTTATTCCCAATAGTCAAGAGCTGCCTCTCTTTGAAAGTACCAGTTGTATAGAGACCTAACTTAAGAGAAAAGATGCTTTCTAATAAACTTTATAACTGAATATTCCAAGGTAAAACACCACGCTGGAGCTGACACATACTGTGAGTTTTGTGATAGCAATAAAGGTAATGAGGCTGAAACAGATCCAGGCAGCCAGGGAAGAGATAAAATCAAAAATAAGACAGAACCAATGGTGTAAAGCCTGGGATAATTTTGATTTAAAAAATTTAAAAAGATTTGTTTATTATGTATAGTGTTCTGTCTGCATACCTGCCTGCAGGCAGAAGAGGGCGCCAGACGTCTTGTTAGGAATTGAACTCAGGACCTCTGGAAGAACAGCCAGTACTCTTAAACCACTGAGCCATGTCTCCGCCCTTCCTTTTAAAAAGTTATTTATTTATTTATTTACAGTGGAAGACTTAATTCAGTAAGAATGATCAGAACGGTAGGGTATCCTTGGGAAAAGAATAAGATATCACGATGACTTTCCCTTCCGAGAGGGAGCTTTCTGGTAAGATGTGAAACCGCAGTTTCAAGTGCCTGCTTTCCACAAGTCCTTTTCCAAGGTCAGGCATTTCTTAGGTAAGCAAGGGTCTCCATTCATTCCCTTTGAGGAACTCTCAGGCCCTGACGTTTGTCTGACTGGTGCCTATTGTCAAGGCCAATGGGACACTCCTCAGTCCCTCCCTGACCTGACCTGACGTGACCTGAGAAGCCACACCCCACCCCAGTTCACAGGCCCCTCTTAATCTATCTATCTAACTAGCTAACTGTACAGCATAAAATGTGGAATCTCTTCTCAATGAAATGCTGTTGGCAGCCATTCGATGAATTTATTCTCATCTCATATCAGATCCTGTCCAGCAGGGATGTCTTCTTTCTGTGTTTCTTCTTCTTTTGTTTGTTGCAGTCAGTTCAGAGGTGCTGCGTTCACTCAGCCGCCCCACCCAAAGCAGGAGGGAGGTCTCTGTCCAGCAGGGCCGTCTTCTTTCCAAGTTGCAGTCAGTCAGATCTTTTATACTCTATCTCAGCCCAACACAGTCTCCAGCAGCATTAGACTAACTAAGTAACTTAATGACCTCCAACCCTGTAAGATCAAAAGAGTTATTTATTATGTATATATAAAAATATTTTTTTCAAGAGTTTCACTGTGTAGTGAAACTGGCTGTTCTGGAACTCGATCTATAGACCAGGATGGTCTTGAACTCACAGAGAACCACCTGCCTCTGCTTCTCCAGTGCTAGGATTCAAGGGGTACACCACTCCTGCACTTGTGTCTATATACCACGTTTGTGCAAATGCCGACAGAGCCGGAAGAGGGCATCATCTCCTGGAACTGGATTTTGTTAGCCACCTTGTTGGGTGTTGGAACTTGAACCTGAATCTTCTGGAAGAGCAGTTAGTGCTCCAAACTGCTGAGCCATCTCTCCACTTCAGATAATTCTGATTTTTAGTATGGGATGGGAAAGCTTTGGATGTTTTGGGGTAGGGAACTATGACATGACTTATATTTTAAAAGACACTCTGACTGTCTTATGTGTGAGGGCATCAGGGCACTAATGGAAACAAACAAACTACTGTACTGGTTGCTTTCCTAATGGACAGAGCGTGGGATCTGTGAAACTTAAGCAAGGGTTTATTTCAGCTCATAGTTTGAGGGGAAGTTCATCATGATGGGGAAAGCATGGCAACAAGTATGAATGAGGTTCACAGTCAAGAAACAGAGAGATGAGCACTGGTGCTCAGTTCACCTCCTCCTTTTTATTCAGTTAAACCCCCAGCCCATGGAGTCTCACTGCCCTTGCTTAGGCTGGGTCTTCCCACTTTGGTTCTCCTCCTAACCTAGGGAATCCCTCACAGGTGTGCTAGAGGCGTATCTCCTAACTAATTATGGATCTTGTCAAGTTAACAGTATTAATCACATGTCTAACACAGCAGGTAGTTAAGCAAGAGACATTTTGAACTAGAATATGGCTGGGAACATAGTTCAGTTGGTAGAGTGCTTGCCCTGGTATGCATGAAGCCCTGTTATATTCCCACTGCTGGATAAAATCAGACATGGTGGTGCATGCCCAGCCCTCAGGAGATGGAGACAATAGTTATATAAATTTAAAGCTATTCTAGGATACTTAAGTACCTGTCTCAAAAACAAAGATCTGAAGTGGGGGAGGGAGGGAATGGTATTGATATGGGTCAGTGTTGAGGAGTCTGAACCTAGCACCTTGACCTTCTGTTTAAAAGAAAAAGGACAAAGTTGTAATTTACTTGGTAGAGTACTTTTTCAACATGTCCAAAGCCCGGCACATACATACACATTACACATACTTATTCGCATTTAGCAGGAAATACAAAGGAGCCTGAGAGGCAAGGAAGAGATTATAAAGGGAGGGAATGGAAGAGAAGATGAAAGGGAACAGATCTGGCCGGATGGTGGTAGTGGCACACGCTGTAAGTTCGAGACCAGCCTGGTTTACAAAGCCTGTCTTGATAAGCAAACGAAAAGGAGTGCAATAGACACTTGTCGTGAAAGCTAAGGGCAACTAATTGAAGGTATCCAACAAGGAGAAAGAAGGTTATTGGGGAAGGGGACCAGTAAGAACCAAGTATGACACAAATGAGGAGCCAGGTGGTGGTGGCACGTGTTTTTAATCCCAGCACTCTGGAGGCAAGAGGTAGGCAGATAGATCTCTGTGAGTTCAAGGCCAGCCTGGTCTACAAGAGCTAGTTCCAGGACAGGCTCCAAAGTTAGAGAAACCCTGTCTGGAAAACCAAAATAAATAAATAGATAAATAAATGAAAAAAGAAAAAGAATACCACAAGGAAATTTACTATTTTATTTTTGTGTTTATGTTGTGTATGTTTGTTAGGGATGGGGGAAGGACTCATTCTAGCCCAGAATTTACTACTGATTGGATTGACCTCCTGCTTGAGCCTCCTAAGTGCTAGCTGTGCACCACTATGCCCAGCTTGAAATCTGGCTCACATTTCTTGTTTAGAGAAAAGCAGAACAAACAAAAACATCTGCTTTGAGGGTCAATACTGTGTTTAAACCGGGCGGTGGTGGCGCACTTGGGAGGCAAAGGCAGGCGGATCTCTTGAGTTTGAGGT
>NW_004949133.1:3101562-3106864 GCF_000317375.1 Microtus ochrogaster | reverse complement strand
AGAGTTAGAACCTCAGGACTGGAGGACGCCTAGTGACTTGCCTGCCAGTCCCTTGGAAAGTGAGGTTCATTTTCCGTCACAACGCTAAGGAGCCCTAAATCACATGTGTTTTGAATACTAGGAGCCAAGCCACCACTCTGAAACCACAAAAACAACTTGACTCCTCCGCAGCGCGCACGCTCCCCTCGCGGCTTCGGTTGGCCGTAAGCCCCGCCCCTTGCGCGGCCACCGGGAGGTTTGGGAGGCGAGGGCTCGCGCGACCGTTCTCGCTCAGTCTCCTCCAGCACAGCGTCGCAAACGCGGCCGAAAAGCGTGACGGCGCAGGCGCAGGCGCAGAGACCCGAGGCGGCGGTGGTGGCTGCCGCTGGCCAGTGTAAGATGGCGGCGGTGTTGGTGGCGGCAGTGGACGGGGCGGCTGGGCCTGGAACAGTCGGAGCATCCGCTGGCAGAAGGATGACCCAAGACGGGAAGCGGGCCGCCGAGCCTCGCCGACTCCCGTGCTTGTAACTGTCCCAGCCGAACGCCCTCCCCTTGACCTACCCGGTCCGTGTCTCGTTCCGGCTCGGCCTGTCCCCCCCCTCTCCCTGACCGCTTCCCCGCAGGATGGGCCCTATCCCTTTCCTATGCTCCCAGGGTTTAGGTCTTCCTCCCCTCACCCGGGTCAGTGCTGGGAGGACTGCTTGTCCTATGCCCAGGTCAGTCCCGGGTTGCCCCCTAGAGCTAACCCCCATAGTTCACGGGGACTTTTCGTTCGTCTGGTGACCCATCTGTATGCTCTCATTTCTCTCTTTATAATGTGAGGAGCCGGTTCTGTCTGCGTCTCCCTGTCACTTTAGGGCCACCGCGCAGTGTGCCCCCCTCCCCCATCCCAAGTTCTCAGGCCCAGCACCTTGTACGGAAGGCCGAGGTCCAAGAAACTGGCAGTTTATACTTGAGGTCTGGTCTTGGATGCTTTGTGATATGATTATCTTAGTCGACCTCCCCCTGTCCCGAAATCTTTTAGGACACCTTAGAACGGCCCCAGTTGGTCCTTATTAGTTGGAAAGCATCTGCTGGCTTGAATTTCTGACTCATGATTGTTGGTAGAGTCTGTAAACAAACCGGCACTAGCGCTATCACGTTCTCGCCGGCCCCCCTCCCCCCCTCCACTCTGTAGCTTGTGGATGAGAGGTGGTTTGGTGTTGAGTTGAAAAGATGCAGGTTTTCCTGATAAATAACTTCTTAGTGTTGGTGGAACTGGGAGATAACTTGCCTGACGTGTAAGTCTCGTGTTAATTCTTTGTATTTAAGTTCCATGTATGGGTTTTGTTCAGTAGTCACAACTGAATTAAGTAAGTTATTCTAGTTCTAAATAGTTCTGTGGCCGACTAGAAAATAGTAAAGTGTGGTTATAAATATTTTGACTACGTTCAGAAGAAGAGACACCTTTGCCATGTAAACTTTAACTTTTCTCAGTTATTCAGTGGACCTCCAGAAGAGTTTTCTCAGGAGCCAGCCCTACAGCGGTGACAAAAGGAGGAAAGGTGAGTGGGAGTGGAAGACATTCAATTCCTCAATCCAGGACAGACTCTTACTTGATGCTCAAGTGCAGATCGCTAAACTCTTAACAAATTTACCATGGTTTCCAAAAGTTTGGCTATTGTACTTTGTTCCAGCTTTGGTTAAATTACTTAATTGCTGTGTTTTGACCTGCTACCCTAAACTATTGCTGTGTGACTACAAATGATTTGAGTTAAGCCTAGAGTGAGCACTCTGCCTCTGTGGTGTTTGTTTTGGTTTTAATTCATTTGCACTGTGTTTTGTCTTTGTGTGGATCATGCCTTATACTATTTAAAAATTGAGAATGGGCTTGCCGGAATTCTGTTTAGTTTTTTTTTTTTTTTGGGGGGGGGGTGCTGGTTTTTTGAGACAGAGTTTCTCTGTGTAAACTGTCTTGGCTGTCCTGGAACTTGGCTTTGTATATCATTCTGGCTTGAGACTCACAGAGATTCGCCTTCCTCTGCCTCCTGAGTGCTGGGATTAAAGGCAGTTAGCCTTTTGTCAATTCAAATCTCTTCTCCCAGACCCAAAAGTTATCATCCATGCCATAGGAGTGAAGAGTGATTCTCCATTTAGTTGGTGTCCAAGTCCATATAGTCTCAGAGGTCCAACTTTTCAAAACACAGTGGTTAATTTTTGGTTAAAAGTATCTCCTTTTGTAGCTAGCTTACAGAACTTTTGATTAGTAGAAACAGCATCCTGTGCTTTCATCAAAGTGGGCCAAGCCACAGAAGGAGTCGGAACACAGTTGTAAATGTAGTTTCTGGCAGGCTTTTAGATTTCTGGTAGTACAGAGTAGAACTGTTTTTGAGACTCATAAGACTTACTAGAAAAGCTATGTGGTCTGACCAATTCTTAGTATCCTTATGATTTGTAGTACGAAAAATTTGAGAGTGACTCTGCTAAGTTTTATTCCACATGATGCCCAAGCCAGAAAATGTTTATTATGAACTAAAATAAAAATTTTAATGATGATGTATATATGTAAGATCTAAGAATATGCTGGGCAGTGGTGTCATATGCTTTTAATCCCAGCACTTGGGAGGCAGAGGCAGGCAGATCTCTGTGAGTTTCGAGGCCAGCCTGGTCTACAAGAGCTAGTTCCAGGACAAGGCTCCAAAGCTATAGAGAAACCTTGTCTCGAAAAACCAAAAAAAAAAAAAAAGGAAGAGTTAAGAATAAAAATACAGCTTTTAAAATTTAGTTTTATGTGTACGGGTGTTTTAACTGCATGGTTATCTGTGCACTACCTTCATGACTCATACAGGAGGAGATCAGAAGAGGGTATCAGATACCAGATACCCTGAAACTGTAGGTATAGATAGATGGTGAGCTGACATGGGTGCTGTGAATCAAATCTGGGTCCTCTCCAAGAACAGCAAGTGCTCTTAACCACTGAACCATTTCTCCAGCCCATTTATTTGATTTTTGAGACAGGGACTCACTATCCTGGGCTGGCCTGAAATTGGCTATGTAGATGAGGCTCATCTTGCAAACTGTAAGCCTTCTCTAGTTTCCTAAGTGCTTGTGTACAGATGTGGGGCCCAGTGCCCAGGAAGTTACATGTGTTTGTTTTGTTTTAGCACTCATCTTTCTCATTTCTTCCAGTTTTTTTTAAAGAATTATTTATTTATTATGTATACAACATTCTGCCTCCATGTATGCCCGCACGCCAGAGGAGGGCGCCAGATCTCAGTACAGATGGTTGTGAGCCACCATGTGGTTGCTGGGAATTGAACTCAGGACCTCTGGAAGAGCAGCCAGTGCTCTTAACCTCTGAGCCATTTCTCCAGCCCCAGTTTTTTTGTTTTGTTTGTTTGTTATAAAAGAATTGGGGCCTAGGCTGGTGGTGGTAGTGCACACCTTTAATCCCAGCACTTGAAAGCAGAGGTAGGCAGATTTCTGTGAGTTTGAGGCCAGCCTGGTCTGTAAAGTGAGTTCCACGACAGCCAGAACTATATAGTGAGACCTTGTCTCAGAAAAACAAAAACTGGGCCTATGTCTCATGTATACTAAGTAAACTGTGTTACTGAGTCACAGCCTCAGAGTCATTTTTAAGATTTATGTGTCTGTCTGTGTGGGAATTTATGCATTTGAGGGCAGTGCCTATGGAGGCTAGAACAGAAGAAAGCACCACTTTGGAGCTGGGGTTACAACCTGTTGTGAACTGTTGTGTGGTTTCCAGAAATTGAACTCAGGTCCTCTGCAAGACCAGTAAGCACTTTAATTGCTGAGCCAACTCCAGTTCCCTCAAATTTAGTTTTAATTGTTCATATCAGATGTTTGCTTTGTAAGTGCTCATGTGAGGTATCTTTTAAACCTGATTTCTGAGTATAAGACTAGGGAATGTTTGTATATATGTATTTCTAAATATGTCTCTGTCCCTTCCATCCCCATACAAGGCTGTCCTGGAACTTGCTCTGTAGACCAGCCTGGCTCTAAATGCATTCCTTTTCTTTTTTTTTTAAAGATTTATTTATTTATTACGTATACAACATTCTGCCTCTATGTATGCCTGCAGGCCAGAAGAGTGCGTCAAATCTCATTACAGATGTGGTTGCTGGGAATTGACTTAAGACCTCTGGAAGAGCAGCCACTGCGCTTAACCTCTAAACCATCATCTCTCCAGCCCCTCTAAATGCATTCTTAAACTAAATATAAATAATTTCTTTTTGTTTCTGTTTTTTCAAGATAGGGTTTCTCCTTTAACAATTCTGGCTGTCACTGTCCTGGAACTCTCACCGAGACCAGGCTGGCCTTGAACTCACAGTGATCCACCTTTGCCTCCCAAGTGCTCCGATTAAAGGCGTGAGCCACCACCGGCCAGCCATCAATAATTTCTTTGTTCATTGATTTCTTCTTCTTGGTCTGTTAACATACCTTATAGTATTTGTTTCTGCTATAATGTTCACAAGTTTGTAACTGTCCCCTGTGTGATTCAGTTTTGATGCAAAAAGGGATAATTTTCTCCAAGATGATGAGCCCTGCACTGACCCTCACCAACAGATGATTAAGAAAGTGATAACAGCCAGACGATGGTGGTGCATGCCTTTAATCCCAGCACTCGAGAGGCAGAGGCAGGAGGATCTCTGTGAGTTCGAGGCCAGCCTGGTTTAGAAGAGCTACTTCCAGGACAGGAACCAAAAGCTATGGAGAAACCCTGTCTCGAAAATCAAAAAAAAAAAAAAAAAAAAAAAATTAAACCTTTTTTTTTAGTTTTTTTTTTTTCCACATCTGTTTTGGAAGAGTAAAGGGTTCATAAAAGTTGAAGTTTTGATGACAGTACAGTAAGTAGGCACTTTTAGACCATGATTTTTTTTTTTTGTTGTTGTTGTTTTAGGACTGATTAACTTTTATTACCACTACCTAGGGGCTAGATTTCCTATCGATATGTCAGGACTCTTGGCAGTGGTCATGAGTTAGGCATTTGCATTTTATGAGATTGGAGGTTTTTGTTGCATGAAGGCTGTGGAAGAGAAAAGGAAATATGTTGAAAGAATAACTTGACTACCCTTTACTGCCTTTTCCTGGATTAGGACCCTCCACCCCCACCCACTTCCAAAACCTGCAGGAAAGATTTTAGGTAGCATCTTGGTGAACATTGAATCCTATTTTTTAGTCTGTGTATCACAGCTGTAAAATTCTTGTCTTTCTAAGGACATTTCAGTGTTCTGATTATTATCAAAGAATAAGGATTTTTTTGTTGTTTCTTTCTCCCTCTCTTCTAAAGATGGACTCTCATGTAGCCCAGTCTGGCCTCAAA
>NW_004949133.1:3096056-3098922 GCF_000317375.1 Microtus ochrogaster | reverse complement strand
GGGGGGGGGGTGGCAGGAGAATCTTGACTGTAAGGGCAGTGTGTGCACCCTGCGTGTCCCAAATCCCCTCCTCCCAAAGAAAAGAACAAGAGTGTTATGCTGTGGCTTCTGAGATATGCTTAATGAAGGATCATCAGAAAGACACCACACTGAGCTTGTATATATTTTTTAAAGGCTTATCTGTTTTTATGTTATGTTCATGTGTGTTGTGTGACAAAAGTTTGCCTGTGGAGAAACAACAGATATCATCCCAGATAGGGAGCCTACCACAGACTAAAGTATGGATACCACCAGAATCCATCTTGCAGGAATATGGGTAAGAGGTAATTTACAGACACAGAAATAATTTACAGAGAGGCTTAGTGACTTTTTTTTTCCTTTTTTTTTTTTATTTTTTTTTATTTTGGTTTTTCAAGACAGAGTTTCTTTGTGTAGCCTTGGCTGTCCTTGACTGGCCTTGAACTCAGAGACACCCATTGATACTGCCTCCCAAGTTAAACTTGCTAAACACCAATTAAAGGTGTGCGCCACCACCGCCCAGATTCAAGTTTGCCACAGAAACCAGGTGGTAGTGGTGCACACCTTTAATCCCAGCCCTAGAGAGGTATATAAGACAGCTCTCACTCACAGTCTCATTCTGAGATTCCTGGAAGCAGGATCGCTTTTTTGGACTGAGGTAGAGGTAAGAACCAGTGGCTGCCTGTTTTAATCTCTGAACTTCAGGCAAGCTTTGGTGCCAGAGGGGTCTTTCTGTGTGGTTCAGGCCAGCCCAGTGCTGCTGTATTCTGTGTACCTTCTAAGCTGGAAATGGTCATTCTGCTTAGCCTCCTGAGTGTGGAAATTACAGACATGCACTACCACGCCCAGTTTATTGTTGTTTTAAGCCTGTTTATTTTTATTTTAAGTAGTATGTTTGGAGTCACACTTTTTAATTTCTGTAATGTACAGTTCAGTGATGTAAGAAAACAGAAGTATGAATGACCAACAGTGTTAATGGGGACAGAATTCTGATAGGAAAGGTAAATCGGAATGGAAACAGTGGGAATAGATGATCCTTTATATTCACTTAAATTGATAACTGAGTTTGACTGTTCTCAAAATTTTTTGTTTTTTTGTAACAATCTGGCTGTCCTGGAACTTATTCTGTAGACCAAGCTGACTTCTAACAGAGATCTGCCTGCCTCTGCTTCCCGAGTGCTGGGTTTAAAGGCCTAGAGTGCATTCCTAACATGCTCCAAAGCAACACCACTAGAATCAAAGCCTAAAAGTATAAGCCCTGTCATTTGGTATTATTAACAGAGAATGGGACATTAATCCATAGAATAAACAGTTTTTTTTTCTCACCTCCTCCCCTTAAAAAGATATAGGTTCTTATGTAGTCCAGTCTGGACCTTAAATTAGTTGAGAATGATCTTGAACTTCTGAGCTTCTTGCCTCCACCTCGTAAGTGCTGGAGATAAAGTTGTGAGCCATCAGTACAGCCTTGACTGAGAGTTGATTGATTCCTAATGGGGTCCCCTTCCCCCCCACCCCAATGGTTTCTCTATAGTTTTGGAGCCTGTCCTGGAATTCACTCTGTAGACCAGACTGGCCTCGAACTCACAGAGATCCACCTTCCTCTGCCTCCTGAGTGCTGGGATTAAAGGCATGTGCCATCATTGCCTGACGAATTCTAGTGGTTATGATTCTTGGATGGGGAAAAGAAATAGCTGAGTCCTTGAATAACAGAGTCACTTAGCTGGGCACAGTGGCTTACACTGTTATCCTAGTTATCCTAGCACCCAGAAGCCTGAAGCAGGAGGGTGACTTTGTATTTGAGACAAATCTGAGCTAAAATAGCAAGTTTTCAGGTGAGTATATGCTACATAAGTCCTTGTCTCAATTGCCACCTCCCCAAAAAATCTCCTTAGGTAATTCCATTAGAATAGCTTCTCACTCTCAGAATCTTTTCGTACTATACAAATGTTTCTTTGTAGTGATGGAAGTAAGAGGAAACATGAATCCTTTTTTGTTTGTTTCAATTGTGTTTTGTTGTTTGAGACAGTATTCTTTGTGTGTAGCCTTGGCTATCCTGGAACTCACTCTGTAGACCAGGCTGGCCTTGAACTCAGAGTCGACTGCCTGCCGCTGGGACTAAAGGTGTGAGCCACCGCGCCCAGTGAAGTCTTTTTACCCTTGGTTTTCCTCACCCCTGCCGTTCCCACTCAATCTTTTCTCTAAGAAGAGATATTTCCTAAGATTCTTGCCTGGAACTTTCTTTCTTAGAGCTTAATTAGTCTTAGGTACTGATTTAGTTTGTTTTTAATAAGGTTTCGATTACAGGGTATCTGATTTTGAAATTTCTGTTTAGATAATTTGTAATTCAGTATATTTATCTCTAATTTATTTCTTTAAAAAAATTGAATTTTGTTTTTGAGTGTGTGTGTATACATGTGCCATGATGTGCCTGTGGAAACCAGGAGACCAGCTTGCAGGAGCTGATCATCTCCTACCACGTGGGTCTAAGTTCTACATCTGCTGCATTGGTTCTGACTACCTTCATAACATGTCAGCTTGGGTTTAAACATACTAGAATTAGTCTTCCAGGTGCCAACTTGTCATTTGAGGCATTTGATTTGTGTTCTCAATGTGTCTTTAACTTTTAGTTTTAGAATTATTTTATGAAGCCAAATACTGTTTACCCTATAGTGTTTCTAATGTCTATTTTCCATTATTTCCATGTGCCACCAATCTCTTAGCAACTATAATAACTTTTAAACTCGTTTCTCCATTTTGGTTTGTCTTCCCATCTTTTTTTTTTTTAATATTTATTTATTTATTATGCATCTGTTTGTGTGTATGCCTTCAGGCCAGAAGAGGGCACCAG
>NW_004949133.1:3079672-3095956 GCF_000317375.1 Microtus ochrogaster | reverse complement strand
GTTGTGACCCACCATGTGGTTGCTGGGAATTGAACTCAGGACCTTTGGAAGAGCAGGCAATGCTCTTAACCTCTGAGCCATCTCTCCAGCCCTTGTCTTCCCATCTTTATGAGAGGTTTATTGACTTTATACCAGAAGAGGGCATCAGATCCCACTATAGATAGTTATGAGCTACCGTGTGGTTGCTGGAAATTGAACTCAGGACCTCTGCAACAGCAGCCAGTGTTCTTAACCTGAGCCATCTATTCAGCCCCTGCCTTATCTTTGCCAAAATAACCTCCCTGATGATACCCAAGGAGGAATGGGCACACGCTTGAACTCACTCTCTGTACTCTTCTTGGGTTTTGTTCACAGTATGGGGAGGCTGGACCAGGACTTTGTAGATGCTCAGCAAGCACTGCACCACTGAACCTCCTGATTGATTAGCTCCTTAAAGTTAGTTAAAGCTGATGCACATGCTTTCGCTTTCATTTTGTTTTTCTTTCTGGGTAGTCAGAATATCATTGTCATCTTCCTCTTTCTCGACTTTATCTTTCTTCTCTTTGAAATTTTATTCATCGCCTTAAGCTTGTTTTCCCTTCTTCCCAAAAGTAAAAATAGCACTTTATTCCCACCACCCCAGACAGGGTTTTTCTCTGTAACAGCCCTGGCCATCCTAGAACTAACTCTATAGACCAGGCTGGCCTTGAACTCAGAGACACCTCCCTCCCTGCCTCCCCAAGTGCTGGGATTAAAGGCGTGTGCCACCACCAGACACTTTCTTTAATTATAACATTTTAATTTGTTTTCTTTTTGAGGCAGGCTCATTGTATAGCTCAGGTTGGTCTTATGACTTAGGATTTCTAGCCTTGGCCTCTTGTATATATTTTTAATGTTCTTGATATTTGTACCCTTTTGTTAAAATTGTATAGTTACTTTCCCCAGTTGGTTAGTTGGCTATACAAGGGATTATAGAGGTATTATTTAGTTGTAGCTTCTGCCAGGTATGGTGGCCCACGCCTTTAATCTCAGTACTGGGGAGGAGGAGATAGGCAGAACTCTGTAAATTCAAGGCTAACCAGAATTATGTTCAGACTATTTAAATAATAATAAGAATATATTTTCAGCTTTATCAACTGGTACATTGATGCATACCAGTTTGCTTGTCTCAGATGGACTGCTCGGTAGTTCAAGAGTCTTATAATGTGGCTAGATTACCCAACACCTCTGTACAGTTGGGTTGCTTTGTGCTGTCAGATTTTTGCACAGTGGAAAATAGATGCCCTGGTCCCAAAAATACCCAGTTTTCCTTCTGTTCCTGTATCCAGTGTACAAAAGGATAAAATGCTGGTTATTCGTTCCATCCAAATACTTAGTAAAAGAAAGTAACCCAAAGTCCTGCCTCCCATAAACACTTGATTTTTTTTTCAATTATTTATTTATTTATTGAGGTAAGACCTCACAACATAGCCCTGGCCACCCTGGAACTTAACTATGTAGACAGTCTGTTTTGGAACTCATTGAGATGCATCTTCCTCGGCCTCCTGAGTGCTGACATCAAAGGTATGCGTCACCACACCTGGATAGGGAATAGTATACTATAATAATGTAACTGGCAATATTACTAGAAAATTGGCTTGGAGAATTATTTGTTATGAGGAAGAAAAATATTAAAGTGAGAAAATGAACATTTTCTCTTGTAAATAACTTAATTTTACCAGGCAGTGGTAACACACCTTTAATTTCAGCACTCAGGAGACAGATGGGTGGATTCCTGTGAGTTCAAGGCCATCCTGGTCTATCGAAGGAGTTCCAGGACAGGCTCCAAAGCTACAGAGAAACCCTGTCTTTAAAAACCAAAAAAAAAAAAAAATAATAATAATAAAATAATAATAATAAAATAAAAAAATTTAGCTTATTTTTTAAAGTATCTATTTTTTTTTGTTTGTTTGTTTGGTTTTGTTTTTGAAATAGGGTTTCTTTGTGTAACTCTGCCTGTTGCTGTCCTGGTATTTGATCTGTAGACCAGGCTTGTCTTAAATTCACAGATCTACCTCTCTGCCTTCCAAATGCTGGAATTAAAAGCGTGTGCCAGCCGGGCGGTGATGGCGCACGCCTTTAGTCCCAGCACACGGGAGGCAGAGGCAGGCGGATCTCTGTGTGTTCGAGACCAGCCTGGTCTACAAAGGGAGTTCCAGGATAGGCTCCAAAGCTACAGAGAAACCCTGTCTCGAAAAACCAAACAAACAAAAAACAAAAGCGTGTGCCACCATCATCTGGATAGTATCTTTAGTTTTTGAAATTAAAATATAATTGTATATATTCTCCTTTCTCTTTTCTCTCTTCAATGCCTCCCTGTACTCCTCTGCTCAAATTCATGGCCTCTTTTTCTTTAATTATTGTTTTACACATATACACACTTCTAAATATATAAATATAACCAGTTCAGTCTGTTTAATATCACTTGTATGTATATTATTTCAGGTCTGATCACTTGGTATTGGATAATGAACTAGGGCTCTTTTCCCTGGGGAAGACTATTTCTCCCATTGTCTTTTTTTCTCCCCTGTCAATATTTCTTTGTCTAGGGCTGGGGCCTGGTGAGGGTTCCCGGTCCATGTTAGCTTGTCTAATGGTGTTATCCTTCTTCAGGTCTTGTTTAGGCAGCCACAATGAGGCTTCATGGGTGTAGCTTCTTTAGTTTCTAGATGTAGCCTCACAGTAGAGAACAGGTGATCACCTGGTGCCCTGTTCCAGCAGATAACATCTACAATACAATTCCAGCACCTAAAGCTTAGGGATCATCTGGGGTGGGGAGCAGATTGTAAGAGCCAGAAGAAAATGAATTTTAAATGAGCTGGTTTTGTTTGGAAACAAGAATTGATAATAAGGAAAGGAGGACTAATTCCAGATGATAATGGGATCTAGAAAAGCAGATCTGTTGTCTTAGTGGAAATTAAAACCTTACCTCATTTAGGTATGTGTATGTGTCTGGGGAATGCAGGTGTCCACAGAGGCCAGAGACATTGGCTCCCACAGGAGTTAGAGGTGGTGGTGCTGTGCAGTGTGGGCTCTGGAAAGGGAACTCTGACCCTCTGTAAGATGGGTAGTGTAGTCTCGGCAGTTTTAGTTAATTAATGATGAAGTTCAGGATCTTTCCTCAAGTGGTCATGATATGTTGTAAGAAGTTTTTTGTTGTAGATTTTTTAATTTTAAGGACAGGGACTTACTCTGTAGCCCTGACTGGCCTGAAACCTACCAGGTAGACCAGGCTAGCCTTGAATTCCCAGAGGTCTGCCTTCTTAGTGGATGAAGGGCATGCGTCATCATACCAGGCTTTTGTAAGAGTTTTAAAATATATTTTGATTACTCTTGTTTGTCATTTGTTTCATAGATATTTTAAGAGTCTGTAGCTTGCCTTTTTATTGTCTAGTTTCTTGGAAAGACTTGTAACTTTGATAAATCCATTTTATTAGTTTTAAAACTATGGTTGTTTCCTAACCCTAAGAAATAGTTATCTAATCAAAGTTTGCTAAGATAAGCTCCATTGTTTGCTTTGTAAAACTTGTATGAATCCCTTTGCGTGTGCTGAGCTTGTGCTCTGCCATCATCTGTATACATCTGTATACATCTATATACATGGTATACCTCTTTTTTTGCTTATGGATATTATGCAGTTTAGGGGTCAAGGTTATTTGTGTTGTGATGGCCAGTTCTAGCACTTGTGGTTTGTTATACAGAACTTTCATCAGTAAGGAAGTCCTGAATTTTTCTTTCTATTTATTTTATTTTTACTTATTTATTTGTTTTTTGAGACAGGGTTTCTTATGTAGCCCTGGCTGCCCTAGAACAAACATGTAAACCAGGCTAGCCTTAGACTCATAGAGATCTTCCTGCCTCTGCTTCTTGTTCTAGGGTTAAAAGCATGTGTGCCACCAAACCTGTTCACCATCAATTTTTAAATAAGAGATTCTTGGTTATGTTTCTGCTGACATTTAGTTAATAGTTTGTCATATAGTTAGCTAAAAAAAACTTAAGCTCTGTTATTAATACAGGAAAAAAAACACTAGATCACTTGGATTTATTACTGAACTTGAAATAACACCTGGGTCCACACACCCCCCATCCTCAAATAGTTTACTCTTTAACCTTCAGTTTGGCAGGAGTCGGGGCTATTTTTAGAGTATAGGCAGTAGAGCTAATCTAAACTCCTGCTACCTGAGACAGTGATCTCCTCAGCTCTTTCAGCTCAGCATGGTTTGCTCTGGACCATATTTTACATGTTAATTGACCAGAGTGGAAGCAATGGAGAGTTTTGGGGTATGTAATGCATTGAAAAATGAAAAAGGTGGTTGGGGCTTGAATCAAAATATATTTGTTGATGAATGGAAGAGATTCTGCAGTGGCTATGATATTAAAGTTGTAGGGCACAGTTAATTGTTTCTGTCTGCTTTAGTTTGGTATTATCTTAAGATGGCTCAGGCTGCTAGAACAAAATAACGACTGGTGGCCTAAACAACAGAATTTAATTCTCTTATTATTCTAGAGGGTAAAAATCTAAGAGTAATGTACTAGTGTGGATGGTTTCTGGCCACGGAGATCTTTCACCTTCTGGAGTTCTGCCTCCACGTGTGCCCTCACATGTTAGAGAAAAAGGGAGAAATAAAGGACTCTGTTTCTCACAAAGGTAACAATCCTGAAATGAGGCTATCCACTTTTATAACCTCCTCTAAACCTGATTGTATCTTAAAGACTCCATCTCTAAATGCTATCACATTGGAAGTTATGCTTTCCATATATACATTGTAGGTGCTCACTGCAGTTTCTGCACTAGAGTTGAATTAGTTGTATTTAATTTTGACTGAAACTAAGGATAATTACAGCATCTCTCAAGAGTAGTGGTTGTATTAACATAATTTGTTTGTGTTTATGAGAGAGAGAGAGTGTCTCCATGCACATACTTGATATACAAGTATGCCGCAGCATGCGTGTTGGGGCAGAGACAACAACTTCAGGGGGCTGTCCTCACTTTCCACCTTGTTTGTGGTAGGGTCTTTGCTTGCGCCTGAGTATACCATACTAACTCGACTGCAAGTTTCTTGAAATTAAATACAACTAATTCTCTTTTCTCTAGCTCCCATCTTTCCTAGGAAGACTGACGTAACAGATGTGAGCTTACCATATCTTGCTTTTTTTGTGGCACCTGAGGATTTGAACTCATCCTTAACACTTGTGTGTCGCAAGTACTTTCTTTACCCACTAAACTATCTCTTCAATCTATAATTTCTTTATTTTATAGAGTAGTAGTTTCCCAAAATGGGAAATTTTTAGTCTCATTAAAGGATATATAAGATGATCCAGTGGTGTATAGATAAAGAATGTTGAATACTTGTTTGGCATTCTAGAAAAAAAATACCTTTTAAAAATTATTACATTTTTCTTATTTTGTGTGTGTGCCACGGTACACGTGTGAAGGTCTGAGAACAATTGGGAGCCCGTTTTCCTTCCACCATGTGAGTCCCAAGGTTCAAATTCAGATTCGCAGACTTGGTGCCAGGTCAGGTACATTACTGAGCTATCTTGCTAGCCCTATTTTATATTTTTAAAAATTATTTTATTTTATTATTATGTTTATGGGTGTTCCTGCCTATGCAGCACATGTGTGCTTGGTGCTTCTAAAGACCAGAAGAGGGCATCCTGTTCCTTAGAACAGATGATTGTGAGCTGCCATGTGGGTATTTGGGAATTGAACCTGGGTCTTCTGAAAGAGCAGCCAGTGCTCTTAAGCTCTGAGCCATCTCTCCAGCTCCCCTATTTTGTGTTTTTGAGATAGGGTCATGTTATGTAGCTTTGGCTGGCTGTTATTCTTTATGTAACCCATGTTGGCCTCTAACTCTTGGCAGTTCTCTTGCCTCAACCTCTCAAGTGCTGGAATTACCAATGTGTGCTTCTAAGCTTTGCTAACTTTAATACTGAAGTATTGTAAGTGTATAAATATATATTGGGGGTAGATGCCCAAAGTTTACACTGAAGTTCATTAATAAAATTTTGATCACTGCTTTTTTTCTACATTTTTTTTTAACTTATTTTTATTTCGTTCACAGTGGTGGTTTGCTTGCATGTGTGTCTGTGAGGTTGTCAGGTCCTCTGGAACTGGAGTCACAGGTAGTTGCGAGCTGCCATGTGGATGGTGGAAATTGAACCCAGGTCCTCTGGAGGAGTAGCTAGTGCTCTTAAGCTCTGAGCCATCTCTCCAGTCCATCTGCACAGGTTTTAATGTAAGATTCTACTAATGTATAACTCTTTTTGAATAGCTACAGGTTGACTTTTTTAAACTTCTCAGGACCAGAATTATTTTATGTTTCAGTTTGTCACATTCGTAGTTGTTTGCAGTATTGGGCATTGAGCCCAGGGCCTCGTGCCTGCTGGCCAAGCACTCCATTAAACAAACTATACTTTCAGACCAGATTTGGAATGTTTGCATATAAATATAGGAACATCTGAAATGCTCTAAAATTTGAATTCTCAAAGAGTGTCACAATTTGGGGGCATTTGAAACTTAAACTAGGGACACTCAGTCTTTTTTGTCTTTTTGAGGCCAGTGTCTCATGTAGCCCACACTACCAACAGCTAGAATTTGCTATCTAAGGATAAGTAACCCTGAACTCATAGATCTATCTTCACCTCTCAAGTCCTGGGATTACAAGCATGTGCTACCCTGTCCAGCTTTCTGTCTGTGATTTTATAGATGGAAAAAGCAAGAATCATGAGCTCATCATATACAGTGTACAGTCTGTTAATGGCTTCACTCATTCGCTGGGATCTTGAATTTCTACTTTTTAGTCTGGAACTGATTTTGTTAAAATTTAATCTTTAGATACTATCTGCTGTGGTTTGCATAAGCATTCACAGGGTTTTACACTTCTTTTTTTTAAATTATTTATTTATTTATTTATTTATTTATTATTATACAGTGTTCTGTCTGTGTGTATGCCTGCAGGCCAGAAGAGGGCACCAGACCCCATTACGGATGGTTGTGAGCCACCATGTGGTTGCTGGGAATTGAACTCAGGACCTTTGGAAGAGCAGGCAATGCTCTTAACCACTGAGCCATCTCTCCAGCCCCCTACACTTCTGAATTTAATAATAAGCTCTGTCAACTTTATCTCAAAAAGAAGATCCTTTTTTGGAAGAACCTTAGGTCATTTTCTCTCCCAAAAGACTATCCTGTAAACTCTGGATATGAAATGAACATTGTGGCTCCCCTTTCCCTGCCTCTCAGAGCAGGTCACAGAGGTTGGGTAAGCCTTTTCTAGAGCAATTCGACAAGTTCATACATTCCCAACCTCCTGGAGAGGATGCTATTTAGTTATGAGAAAGGTTTTCAGGAACTGCTGTTTTTATCTTCTTGAAATGGATAATAGTGGAGTAGGAATGTGACATGGTAGATGGTTTAATTCTAGAAGTGGAAGAATATCTCTGCTACTCCTAATTTACCGTGATACAGTGATCTGCTTTATGACCAGTAATGAAATAACTTTCCTTGTTTCATAGGACTTTTACAGTAACTTAATTAATTTTTTTTCCTTAAGATTTATTCATTATGCATAAAACCTTCTGCCTCCATGTATACCTGCGTGCCAGAAGAGGGCGCCATATCTCATTACAGATGGTTGTGAGCCACCATGTGGTTGCTGGGAATTGAACTCAGGACCTTTGGAAGAGCAGCCAGTGCTCTTAATCACTGAGCCATCTTTCCAGCCCCTTTTTTTTGGATTTTCGAGACAGGGTTTCTCTGTGGCTTTGGAGCCTGTCCTGGAACTAGCTCTGTAGACCAGGCTGGTCTCAAACTCACAGAGAGAGATCCGCCTGCCTCTGCCTCCCAAGTGCTGGGATTAAAGGCGTGCGCCACCACCGCCCGGCTTAATTTAATTAATTTTAAACCTATAGATTCAGGGTTGGGGAGGTTACTGAGGTGCTAAAGAATATCAATAGTGACTATTGAGAAACAAAGCCAAGTACTGTGTGGGAAATGTTTTACCAAAATTCATCCAAATGGGATGGGAAAGGTGGCTCAGAGGTTAAGAGCACTCACTTGACTTGGGAAGACCTAGGTTCGTTTCTCAGCACCTGCATGGTGGCTTATAAACTATAACTCCAGTTTCAGGGAACCCAACACCATCATCTGACCTTCTCAGGCACATATGTGATACGCATAGCTACATACATGCATGTATGAATGCATGCATACAAGCTAAAAATCTCACACAAAAATCTTTGTTTAAAATGACATACACGTCATTTAAGGAGGGAAAAGATGCCAGTTGTGGTGGCTCTCAGCTGTTAAGAAAGTAATCTGCTCTGGAATTAGCTTGTATACAGCTGTTCACATCTTGTGTCTTTCATCACTGCTCTTCTAGGTGTTCTCAGATGCAGTCCTGGTTTTTGTTTGTTTTTGTATATTTTAACTTCTTCATTGGGGCCTGCTACAAGCATTCTTTGGGCAACTGTCTCTGCAGAGGGCAATTTTTATGAAACAGTGTAGGTTTCTGTAAAGGAGAGAAGTAGAGGGTGAGGATAAGGATGGACTTCTAGGATAATTGTTAGGGGAATAAAGGGCTGTTGAAAGACTGGAGGATGGTGCCTGGGTACTCGGTCTTAGCTCATAATCATACCCTGTTTTTTACCACTGCCTTTTGTTCAAGACACTGAAAGGGCTAAACAAAACTCTAGCCTGAATAATATTATTCTTTGCTCTTTGGAATTTGCTGGGGATGGCAGTAAGGCCCTGGAGAGGGGTGGGATTGTTACAGCACAGTAAAGATATAAGATACATTCCCTAGTTCTACATAGGGTTTTGCTACAGAGCTAAGTCTGGTGAAAATTAGGAGAATTAGCTGAAGTAATGTTTAGCCACTATGTTAAAATGAGCTAAGATGTTTTAGTGGGAAATCTCTTTTACATACCTTTGTATGGCCAGTCTGGCTCTCACAGAGATCTGCCTGCCTCTGCCTCCCAGGTGCTGGGATCAAAGGTGTGCACCACCATCGCTCAACCTCTGCTTATAGTCTTATGTGTTTTTGCTCATAATACAGGCTTGACATCTGAGTGACCAAAGATTAGGTTGCGTTGCAAGAACTTGATTTCTTCTGTCTATTTGTGTGAAATGAGATTCAGAATCTTGTCTCGTGTATTCGTTTTGTGAAAACAGAAGCTTCACAGAATTTGTGGAAGCGTGTGTTACTTACAGTGGGGAATTCTTGCTCAGAGGGCAGTGTTGAAGGTATCCTTTTTGTGTTAAAGTTCTTAGCTAGCAGCTTGTTATTAGATATGTATGCGCCTACTGTTTCAAGTTTTATCTCAGATCCTTCTTTCCCATGTAGACAAAAAACCACTATCAGCTACTCAAGAAAGATGGCAAAGAGTTGGTAGTTGACCTCCTTCCCAGTATGTCTCTCTATGGAATTATGTTCAGGGAAGTTTGGGGTTGGGAGTAGTTAATATTAACAAAAGATTAATTCTTATGAAAATGGTAAAACCTATGAATTGTTAAGTGTCCTTGTCTATTTTATTGTCTTTCCCAGGGGCTTTTCTAATTATTTTGTTTCCTTCTTCCCCAATCCAGGCTGGATACAGCAAATATCATTTTCAAGATGTCCAGCAAAGGGAGCAGCACAGATGGCAGAACAGATTTAGCTAATGGTAAGGGATGGCAAAAAGGTCACACTCTCTTTACTATCAGGTGGGGTCTCCCTCCTTCCCTAAGGGTTAGTGGAGACCTGAATTTTAGTGGAACCAAGGAACCCCTTAGTGTGTTGTTTGAGTATGAGAAAGCACACAGCAATCTTTTTTTTTTTTAAATATTTATTATGTATACAATATTCTGTCTGTGTGTATGCCTGCAGGCCAGAAGAGGGCACCAGATCTCATTACAGATGGTTGTGAGCCACCATGTGGTTGCTGGAAATTGAACTCAGAACCTTTAAAAGAGCAGGCAATGCTCTTAACCAACCACTGAGCCATCTCTCCAGCCCGCAACACACAGCAATCTTCATGGATTGCCTGCTGCTTTTGCTCTTTTGAATTTTATCTGATTGTTTTCAGAAAATATTTCTTTTATAATTTTTGTTTTATATGTCTGGCTATTTTGCCTGCATATATGTCTGTGCACCACTTTTGTGCCTGTTGCCTGCAGAGGCCAGTCGAAGGCCTTAGGTCCTTTGAAACTGGAGTTACAGACCATTGTGAGCCACCATGTGGATTCTGAGAGTTGAACCTGGGTCCTTTGAAAGAGAGGCCCATTCTTTTAACTGCTGGGCCATCTCTAGCCTCAGAGATTTATTGACTTTTTAGTGAAGTGGTTTGAACTTTTGAAATCCTGTTTGCAGAAGGACATATTTATGAAATTCTATTAAGAAAAAAAAAGTAAGGTAGAGGAAGTAATAAGGTAAATAAGGTAATAGTCAGGGAAGACTATTAATTGAGAGGTCTATTTCTATGGTAGATGATAGTTTCAAAGAGTGGTAAGAAATGAAGTTTCAAGCTGACTGTGGTGGTGCATGCTTTTAATCCCAACACTCAGTAAGCAGAGGTAGATGGATCTCTGAGTTCGAGGCCAGCCTGGTCTATAGAGTTCCAGGACAGCCAAAGTTACACAGAGAAACCCTGTCTCGAAAAACCAAAAAAAAAAAAAAAAGAAGAAGAAGAAGAAGAAGTTGTTACTGGGAATGTATCTCAATGATGAGTGCATGTAGACACTTGGTTTAGTCCCCTGTGCCAAAAAGATGAAGAGAACCAGGTCTTCTTTCCCTCCTTTTATATTCTGTTTAATTAAAAGGGATAGGATTCTAAAGACATTTTAGGTATTAATATTTCTCTCCCTCTTTCTCTACGACAGTGCCTGTGCCTGTGTGTATGTGTAGATGCTAGGTGGACATAGTGGTCCACATGTGTAATTCCAGTCTCAGACAGTGGAGACAGAGAGGTCCTGAAACAAGCTACCTAAGCTAGATTGACTGCATCAGCAAGCTCTGGGTTCAGCTGACAGGCTGCATTTCAGTAAGGCGGAAAGTGATTAAGACTCCTTATGTCAATCTTTGGCCACTTAACACATGGGGGCACCCCTCCCCCACGAACACAGCATATACTCGCACATACCACATACAAGCATGTAAAAAAGGGTTCATCGAAACATAGTCATGTCTATTTATGTAGTATCTATGAGTAGCTTTTGTGTGGGTTAGATTCAGTAGTTGAGACAGTGATAATGGTCTTCTGCAACTTAAAATTTTGGCCATCTGAGCTTGTACAGGAAAAAATAAAATTGTCAGATCCTAAGGTAGATCTTGGGCAGTGACTACTGAGCCCCTTCTTCAAGCTTGTTACTGGTATACTCTGATATATTAATGTCCTACTACCTTCTCAGTCTGAATTTGTTATCACAACTTGAAATTTATATTACATTTATTTGTTTAGTGTTCACTTATGCCATGCTACTTTAGTAGAATCTGGTTCTTTTTCTACCCTTTTGGTCTTGGAGACCAAAATTCATGCTATCAGGCTTAATGACAAGTACCTTTATGTACTATATCATCTTACTGGTCCTTGTTCATAATTTTAATAGAAAATTCCAGGAATGTGAGGGGTTTTCTTTTTCCTTGCATCTAGGGCTCTGTTAGGTGTTGTGTGCAGGTGTATAGTACCTAACGTCTACCCAGAACCTTGTACACACTAAAAAGGGTGTTTCACCATTGAACTAGATCCTCAGCCCTAGGTATGTTTTTAAAGTCCCTTATCAACGCCAAGATTTAGCCCAATTGCACTTATCTAATAAACTTTCAGTATTTGTAATCCTCAGCAAATCTGCTTCCTAAGTTCAGATTTCTATGGGTTCCCCCTACTTCTACCTGCTAGCCCAGTTTTCCTATTATGCTGTTTTGTGCATTGCTTTTGTGTTGTTCAACCTTCTCTTGTTACTTCAAACAAAACATTTTTATGTGTTTTCTGTGTTGGGATTTTTCTAAGAGTTCATTGGGAGGAGTTCTTGTTTCTTGAGCAGTCTCACAAATCACTGCTCTAGCCCAGACAACCAGGCAGAATAAAGTGGTCCAGCTGTCCCTCAGTAAACATTATTGGACCTGAGTAGCTTATGCTGGAGTCACACAACTGGTTTATCTTTCTCCAACTTGACTTGTAGCAGGATAGAATTTGTGCTCCTCTGCGGAGAGGAGACAAAAGTAAGCAGTGTTAACAGCATTTTTAAAGCGTTTCTTGTTATTCTTTTTTCTATACCTTGACCTTAGGTTGAAAGTTGTGATTGTATTGGGTGTGAACATTGCTCAATGGCTCATTGCAATGATATATTTTCTTTTTTTGCTAGATGAGAATGCAACATTTAATTGTAAGCACTGAAAGTCATCAGTTATGTAACTGCCAAGATAGCAGATCTACAATATACTGAGCCTCTCAAGAATCACTTAAAGTAGCCATGCTTTTTACCAACTTCATGAATGTTTCTCAATAAAACCATTTCATTTCTTAATAAAGAGACTAGAAATCTGTGTTTTAGTATGAAAATTTTAAGCTAGATTTGGACATGTAGCTTTAGGGGTAGACCTTACCAAGCAAGTACAAGGTGTTGAGTTTGATCCCTGAAAACATGGAAGAAAAGAAAAAAGTATTTTTATTACTATTTACTAAACTGTTTAGTGTTTCATGCCTGTAATCTTAACACTTGAGAAACCAAGACAGAATCTTTGTGAGTTTGAGGCCAGTGTGGGCTACATAGTGAGACCATATCTACTAAAACAAGGTAGCTAATTGAGGTAAGTTAATATACATTTGCTGGAAAGAGGCTAGTGAAAACCTATGTAAGTGATCATAATGACCAACTTAAAATCTTTCAACCCCATGTTTCCTGGGTTTTAAGAACTTAAAAGATTGGCTAGCATCATATATAGCTCAGTGGATAAAATTGCTTGCCAACTGGTTGATACCTGAGTTTGATCCTGGAAATCATATGGAGGAAGAAGGAAACTCAGCCCTCCAAGTTGTCCTTTCATGGCCACATGCTCACTGTGGCACCCACCCCTTCAATGAATAAATTTTTTGAAAATAAAAAATCTTCATGGGTGAAAGTTAGCAGTGAAGCAGCAGGGGTAGGTGCTTTCTTGACATGGGAAATGGCATAGGCCACTGTGATTTTTGTCAGTTACCATGGCTATGTAGTTCTTGCTGAGATATTTTTTCTTTTCTTTTCAATTGAAATGATGCCTTGTTATTGCTGGATGTTTTTTGTTGTTTGTTTTTTTTTTTTTTTTTTTTTTGGATTTTCGAGACAGGGTTTCTCTGGTTTTGGAGCCTGTCCTGGAACTAGCTCTTGTAGACCAGGCTGGTCTCGAACTCACAGAGATCCGTCTGCCTCTGCCTCCCGAGTGCTGGGATTAAAGGCGTGCGCCACCATCGCCCAGCTGGAACTAGCTCTTGTTGATTAGGCTGGCCTTGAACTCACAGAGTTCTGCTTTCTCTGCCTCCCGAGTTCCGGGATTAAAGGCGTGGGCCACCACTGCTTGGCAGCACTGAAAACTTTTTAGTAGATAATTTAATTATTTGCTGTAATCAGCCTATCAAACAACATAGCATAAAGCCAGGTGTATGGTGATGTATGCGGGTGATCTCAGTACTCAGGAAGTATAAAAGAAGACTTTCCATAATTGGAGGTCAGCCTGATCTACATAATGAGTTTTAGGCTAGCCATTTATTGGGAGATCCTGTCTCACGTAGAGGGCAAATCTAAGATAGGTGCATCAGGCACACACACTTTTTTGTTTTGTTTTGTTTGTTTTCTGAGACAAGGTTTCTCTGTAGCAGTTCTGGCTGTCCTGGAACTTGCTGTGTAGACCAGGTTGGCCTCAAACTCACTGAGATTCTGTTTTAGCTTCCCAAGTGTTAGGATTACCGGCATAAATGCCTCTTTCTCCCAAGTGCTGGGATTAAAGGTGTATACCACCACTGCCTGGCCACACTTTTTTTTTTAAAAGAAATATTTTTAAAATTTATTCTGTGTGTGTCTCTGTTTTGAGGCAGGTTTTCTCTGTACCCCTGTAAACTAGATTTACTAGGTATGAATCCTAGAACTTACTCTGTAGACCAGGCTAGTATCGAACTCAGAGAGAGCCACTTCCCTCTGACTTGTGTAGATACTCCCAACTAAACGCATATAATCTATAAGTTTGAAGCTAAGATTCACATAAGAGAGAGTACATGTGATGTCTTTATGAGCCTAAGTTACCTCCAAGCACAGATTCATACAGTATTCCAGTACAGCATCCTTTTTGGGTTTGGGAGACTGGATCTTTTTGTGTTGTCCTGACTGATACTGAACTTGGGGTAATCCTCCTGTCTCTGCTTTCTGACTATGGGAATTGCCAGTGTGTGCTTCCACGTCTTGTGCCTGTGTATCTTTTATTTAAAACAAACAGCTGGGGGCTGGAGAGATGGCTCAGTGGTTTTGGAAGAGCTTTGCCTGCTCTTCCAAAGGTCCTGAGTTCAATTCCCAGCAACCACATGTGCTCACAACCATCTGTAATGAGATTTGGTGCCCTCTTCTGGCCTGCAGGGATACATGCAGGCAGAACGCTGAATGCATATAAATAAATAAATCTTAAAAACAAAACAAAAAAACAGCCAGGCGGTGGCGGCACACACCTTTAATCTCAACAATTGGGAAGCAGAGACAGACAAATCTCTGTGAGTCCACGGCCAGCCTGGTCTACAAATCAAATTTCAGAGCTACACAAAGAAATACTGTCTTGAAAAACCTAAATAAATAATAAAACATATCAAGATTTCATCTCAAAAGTTCCACCATTCCACTTTTTTGAGACATTAGCCAGAGAAGCCTTAAAACTTGCTGAAGATGACTTTGGATTACAAGCATATATCACCTTGCCTGGCTAGAAATTATTCTTTATGACCATTTGGAAAGAGACATTTATTGAAATTTGTTTCTTGGTCTTTAGGGTAATAGTTTCTTAAACCAACGTGGAAAGTCTTTGCTGTCCTAATTATTTTTCCATATTTTTTCTTTGCGTATATCCACTAATGTCCAGGAAGCCTGTCTAGCAGTCCAGAAGAGATGTCTGGAGCTGAAGAGGGGAGGGAAACATCCTCAGGTATTGAAGTAGAGGCCTCAGACCTCAGTTTGAGCTTGACTGGGGATGATGGTGGCCCCAACCGCACCAGCACAGAAAGTCGAGGTACAGACACAGAGAGCTCAGGTGAAGACAAGGACTCTGACAGCATGGAGGACACTGGCCATTATTCCATCAATGATGAGAACCGAGTTCATGACCACTCTGAAGAGGAGGAAGAAGAACAGCCTCGGCACCGTGTACAGCGCAAACGGGCCAGCCGTGATCAGGACTCATCAGATGATGAGCGAGCCCTGGAAGACTGGGTATCCTCAGAGACAACAGCTTTGCCCCGACCTCGCTGGCAAGCCCTTCCTGCCCTTCGGGAGCGGGAGCTGGGTTCAAGTTCCCGCTTCGTGCATGAGGCTTGTGGGGCAAGAGTCTTTGTGCAGCGTTTCCGCCTACAGCATGGGCTTGAGGGCCATACCGGTTGTGTCAATACCTTGCACTTTAACCAGCGTGGCACCTGGCTGGCCAGTGGCAGTGATGACCTGAAGGTGGTGGTATGGGATTGGGTGCGGCGGCAACCAGTACTGGACTTTGAGAGTGGCCACAAAAGTAATGTCTTCCAGGTAATTAGCAACTTGAGAAAATCAAGTGGGAAGGTAGACTAAGTTGCTGCTAAGGGCAGAAGCTAGTAGCAAGTTGTGATTGGAATTAGGTATTAGGACTTGACTCCATACTGATATACTGAGAGACCATGGCACATAAGGAAACATTATCCTATCCCATTACAGATAGGATACTTGAAACTCATACGTATATCATAAAGGTATATAGGTATATCAATACACGGCAGTGTAAGACAGTGCACAGGATCCTGAGTCAAACTGCTTAGTTTTCAGATCCTAGCCCTATGTAAATTTGGATAGTTATTTAACTTGCACTTTGAGTTTCTATATCTATGAAATAGGGCTTGTAACACATCAGCACTAAGAGTGCATGGACATGGAGTGTAGTTCAGTGGTAGAGCATTTGCCAAGATTCTTTGCTAAGAGTTCTTTCTCCAGTACTCAAGACGTACGCCTTTAATCCCAGCACTCGGGAGGCAGAGGCAGGCAGATCTCTGTGAGTTCGAGACCAGCCTGGTCTACAGAGCTAGTTCCAGGACAGG
>NW_004949133.1:3053617-3079572 GCF_000317375.1 Microtus ochrogaster | reverse complement strand
AAAACCAAAAAAAAAAAAAAAGAGAAAGCAAGGAGAAATAAGCACTTAAATTTATGGCTGTTGTTTACTTGCATTTGATCAGTTTTCCCTAATGTTTATTTTATGGAGATACTACATCTTAATCCCATTGTCCATATGGTACTGCCACCCGTCCACAAGCATGCCCTTTTCTTCCTTCCAGGTTCTTTTCCCTTTGTGGCAAATACATGTTTGTTAGGTAGATGAAGATTTGTCCTTGTTTATTTTTTGCTTTTTCTTCTTTAAGGCATAATTGCAGTTTACTAGTGTTTAATCATGTAGCATTCACCCTTCTAGAACCTTCCAGAATACACTTTTATGTCAAAGTGACTTCCTTTCTATTCCTTTTACTGCTGGAAGGATTTGAGCTTAGCTGTCTGTACAAAGAGTAGGAAAGGAACATACAGCTGTACAAGAAAAGGGTGAGAAGGGGTCATTAACACATTTTTCTCTTAAATTTACTTATGTGTCCCTTTTTCATTCTTAATACTCTAGGCCAAGTTTCTTCCTAACAGTGGTGATTCCACCCTGGCAATGTGTGCCCGGGATGGGCAGGTCCGTGTGGCAGAACTGTCTGCTACACAGTGCTGCAAGAACACAAAGCGTGTGGCCCAGCACAAGGGAGCATCTCACAAGGTCAGTAAGCCTTTGTTCCTAAGACTCTGAACCCAGACCTCCATGGATCTCTAAACCAGTGTTTTCCCTTGTGTTTCCTCTGTTGTCTTCACCTGCCTTACCTCATTCAGCCCCTAGGTTTGTTAAGAAGGGAGTAAAACAGTTGTCCTAAAGTTCCCGAAAAACCCAAGTATTTGAAAGACCTTCCTTCAGCTCACATACTGACAAAAGTTTGATTGATTATCCCCCTGGCTGGGTGCGGTGGTTTATAGCTGTAATCCTAGTACTTGGAAAGCTGAGGCAACATTGCTATGGGTTTAGAGCTAGCCTAGGCTACAGAGTCAGACTGTCTTGAGAACCCCAAAATAAACAAACCTAGCCCCAAGCGGAGAGTAATTACTTCAGAGACCCTTGAGTTCCTGTGTCTTCTAAAGTTTACTGTTTTTAGATCATTTTAATGGGTCCCAGGTGCTAGTGGTTGAGTCTTCTGATTCTTGATTTTCCTGCTCACAACTAGCCTGTAAATAGCCATGTTATTGACAACTTTATTTAAAGCTGTGACTATCCAGTGGATAGTCATGGTGGCAGCTAGGGAGGCACTGAGAGCTTCCCAGCCTCAGGGTAGATAATATGTTTGTTTGTTTGTTTTTCATGCCATGCAAAGGATGATATTCTCTTACAAAACCTAAGAAAAGTTGGAGCCCAGAAGGCTCGAGAAATATGAAAAATACTCACCTCTTTGATTTTTTTTCCCTCCTCACTTTAATTTTTAAGTCTAGTTCCCACCCACTAAGTAACTAATTTTTAGAGTTAAGATACAGGTAAGAAAGAAGTCTCTAATATTATTGTCTACATGCCTGAACTGAACTTTATTTTATAATGAAGTTTTTGTTTTTTGAGACAGAGTTTCTCTGTTTAACAGTTCTGGTTGTCCTGGAATTCAATTTGTAGACCAGGCTAGCCTCGAACTTACTGAAATCAGCTTGCCTCTGCCTTCCAAGTGCTGAGATTAAAGGTGTGTGCCACCACCACCTGGCTGAATGATGCTTTCTTTGCTGTCCTGTTCACGTTCATTGTGACTTGGTTAAAATAGAAAATTACCTGTATAGAATAAGTGGACTGTTAACTCACCCAGAAGAGTGAGTGAAGCTTAAATTATTTCCCTTCTTAGGATTTTTTTAGAAGATTTATTATGTATACAGTGTTCTACCTGCGTATATTACAGTTGGTTGTGAGCCACCATGTGATTGCTAAGAATTGAACTAAGGGCCTCTGGAAGAATAGCCAGTGCTCTTAACCACTGAGTCATCTCTCCAGTCCCCTTCTTCCCTTGTTAGCGTTTTATAAAAACAAACAAAAAAGTACACATTTTACTTGCTAAGACTTTTTTTTGAGACATGGTTTCACTACGTAGACCACACAGATCTCGCCTCAAACTCCCAAATTGGTATTAAAGGTATGTACCTACCATGCCTGGCCTGCTAAAACATTTTAATTGCTTCCCTTCTTAAACGTAAGTCAGTGAACAAGATTCCCTCTCAATATTTAGAAACCACATCCTTTCCCTTTATCTCCTTCAGTTGGCCCTAGAACCAGACTCTCCCTGTACGTTCCTGTCTGCTGGTGAAGATGCTGTTGTCTTCACCATTGATCTGAGACAAGACAGACCAGCTTCGTAAGTTTAGCCATAATATCTTTTTTAAAGATTTGTATTAGTTTTAACCAGGTGGTGGTGTGCATGTCTTTAATCCCAGCACTCAAGAGGCAGAGGCAGGTGGATCTCTGTGAGTTCAAGGTCAGCCTTGTCTACAGAGTGAGTTCCAGGAAAGTCAAAGCTACACAGGTTTGTTTTATACTTGATCTTAACCAAAAGGCCTAGAAGTAATGATATCTTCTGTGTATCTGTGGGGGTGGGTATGTACACATGAGTACAGATGTTCAACATAGATGCTGGGAATCAAACTCGGGTCCTCTGCAAAAGCAATATGTACTCTTAACTTCCGAGCCATCTTTCTAGCTTGTGGTCACATTTTCTTTGCAGAATTCTATTCCTCGGCCTTGAAAATGTTCCTTACGTCATGGTAATGTTGAACTCTTAGGAGCACAAACCACAGTACCTTTATGTGTATGAGAGGTTTGGAGAGATTCTTACCTCCATGTCTGTTTTTTAGTATGAATTGCCTAAGCTACCTTTATTTTTCAGAGGTGCTCATTTTTTATGTGTAGACTTTAATAATTTGGTAATCTTCTGTTCTCTATTCACAAATCTATCTGGTCAGCAAGCTTTGGGGATGACCACTTGTCTGCCTCCCCAGCACTAGGATTAGAGAGGTACATCTTCATATCCAGCCTTTCTTGTGAGAGCTTTAGCTCAGCACAGCACACACTTCACTAATGGACACATCTCTCCAAACCCAAAGCCAGGTTCCAGGGAATTTTTTTATTTTTTTTTTTTTTCTAAAAATTGGGAGATAGACTTTGACCTCCAGGCGGATTAGCTTCCTGTTGCTATGATTCTTCCAGCACTCCCTGTATCTCCAGGTGTTTTGTATCATGTATCAAGCTTTTAGCTTGTGTTTAATTTTTTTAATTTAGTATTTTATATGTATGGATATTTTGCCTGCATATATCTCTTGCTTACCACATAAGTGCAGTGCCTGGAGAGGCCAGAAAGGACATTGGATCCCCAAGCACTGGAGTTACAGACAGTGGTAGGCCACCACGTGGTTGCAAGTAAACAAACTCAGGTCCTCTGGAAGGAAGGACAGACAGTGCTCTTAACCACTGAGCCATCTCTTTATCCCCAGCTTATTTTTTATTATTTCATCTATTTTACAAATGATGGATTCATTATTGCAGGTTCAAGTACATGTAATATAGTTTGATCATCTAGATTCTTCCCTCACTCCGTAAAGCATCTTCTTCCTTTCCCTCATAGTCTTCCTCCTATTTCTTCCTTTGTAAAAACAAGACTATCAGTTCCATAAATGGCAGAGGATGTCATTAGCTTCTCATCTTCTTGCCTCTGTTTTCTGAATGTTGGACTTACATCCATGCCATGATGGCAGCCCTCTTCGCTTTCTTGTTGTACTTTCTCTTCCCTTACTCCATATGGGGGAAAGCAGGCAGTATATTTTTATGACTCTGGCTTAATTACTTGATGATTTCCAGCGATTCTCCTCAGACACTAGAAAATTACTTCATGTTTTCCTCCAGTCTTCAAAATAGCGTAGTGCATTTTCTTATTTTGTTATTTAGAACAGAATAAAACAAAACAAAAACAACTTTTTTTTGGTACAGATTAGAATTTGATTTCTTAATCACATCTTCATTTACTTTCCTGATTTTTCACTTTTCATTACCACCTTGAGTCTTTTAGTTTTGGGGTTTTGTTAGGGAAAGAGGGCAAAGTAGCCCAGGTTAACCTGGAAGTCACTAACTATGCTGGCCCTGAATTCAGGCAGTTAACTTCTTGAGTGCTGGGATGACAGATCTGAGCGACCACGCTGAGCTCCATCTGGGTCTATTGGACGCTGTAACTGTTGCCTTTTCTATTCTTTGAAGGAAACTGGTGGTGACAAAAGAGAAGGAGAAGAAAGTGGGGCTGTATACAATCTATGTGAACCCTGCCAATACCCACCAGTTTGCAGTAGGTGGACGAGACCAGTTTGTAAGGTGAGTTTGTCGGTCCTTTGGCTCTTTCAGAGTTTGAGACTTATGGTACATTGTATATTGCCAGATATTACTCAATGCTAAGTTAGCAAATTGTAGGAATTCATTAACTACCCTGTTGAACTTTTTACCCTTTTGGAAATGCTTTACCTGAGACATTCTGTTCCTTGTGACAACAATCTGAGGAATTTCATATTATGGAGATTATTATATTTTAAAATTAATATATCTTATTTGTATTTTGTCTGCTTGTGTATAACTGGGTACCATGTTCATGAGTGGTGCCTGAGGAAGTCAGAGAAGGGGGTCGGATCTTCTGGGATTGGAGTTAGAGACGGTTGTTGGGTACCATGTTGGTGCTGAGAATTGGAGCTAATCCTCTTAACCACTATGCCATCTTTTCAGCCCCGAGATTATCACGTTTTAAAGATTGATAAATTTGTCCCACATAGTGGCTCAGACATAAAACCCATATGTGCCACTATTTTTAACATTGTTTAACAGCAATCTTTTCATTGTTTTTTTTTTTTTTTTTTTTTCGAGACAGGGTTTCTCTGTGGTTTTGGAGCCTGTCCTGGAACTAGCTCTTGTAGACCAGGCTGGTCTCGAACTCACAGAGATCCGCCTGCCTCTGCCTCCTGAGTGCTGGGATTAAAGGCGTGCGCCACCACCGCCTGGCTTTGTTTTGTTTTTTTTGAGACAGGGTTTCTCTGTGTAGCTTTGGAGCCTGCCTTGGAACTTACTCTGTAGATCAGGCTGGCCTCAACCTCACAGAGATCTACCTGCCTCTGCCTCCTGAGTGCTGGGATTAAAGGTGTGTGCTGCAACCACCACTCCCTGGCTTTTTCAAATAATTTTAAAATTTAATTTTAGTATTATCTGTGAGAGTGATGTATTTATGAGGGGTGTATGCCATAGTGCACGTTAGCATGCATTAGAAGTCACAGGACAACTTTGTGGAGTCATTTTGTTCTTAACTCTTGTTCGGGAATCAAACTCAGATTGTGAGGCTTGCATCATTGAACAGCAAGTGTGTTTACCCGGGTAATCATCTTGACAGCTCTTCATTAGCAGTTTGGAGCACTGGTTAGATTTAGAAAAAAAAAAAAATTGTCTCGGGAACACTCTGTAACTGAGGATTTTTGTTTCTGTTGTCCTGGACCATTTTTCTTCTGTAGTAATATCTTTGTTACAATGAACATCTGTTTTTAACACTGGCTTTTGAAACACATCCTAAGGGAAAACAGACAACATTCTTTCAGTCCCCATTGTACCAGTTGTTTTCCTCCTGACCCGTATTCTCTAGCTAGCCAGCTGCTGTATTTTAACTACATTTCTGTGGGGTTTTCAGTTTGAAAACGGAGGGACAACATAATTAGAAAAAAGGTGTTTTGTTTTTCTATTCTACTGGTAATTGAAAAGTGACATCTTCTTTTGAAATGAGAGCACATTTTTAAAACTATTTTGAAATTACTTAGCTGGGTGGTGGTGGCGCACGCCTTTAATCCCAGCACTCGGGAGGCAGAGGCAGGCAGATTTCTGTGAGTTCGAGGCCAGCCTGGTCTACAGAGCTAGTTCCAGGGCAGGAACCAAGGCTACAGAGAAACCTTGTCTCGAAAAACAAAACAAAAAAAGAAAGAAAGAAGAAAAGAAAGAAATTACTTATAAGTTTTCAGAAAATATATGACTTTGTTCAAGAGTTCTGGATAATTTGTTACTCTTTTCAAAATTTCTTTTACTCGTAGTCTTTATATATATAGCAGTATTTTATGTATTTATTTTGTGTGTACATTATGGTGTACCTGGTGCCCACAGAGGCTAGAAAAGGGCTTTGGATCCCCTAGGAGTGGAGTTGTGGGTGGTTGTGAGCCACCATGTGGGTGCTGGGAATTGAACCTGTGTCCTACAAGAACAGCTAGTGCTCTTAGCTGCTGGCCCATCTCTCCAGCTTCCTATTTCCTATGCTGTTAATAATAAAAAGGCTATCGTTGGAGCTTTCTGGTTAAGCTTGAAGCGTCTCTGAACCTCTGGTTGGGATTTTTTTTCTTGGAGAAATAGATTGCTTGAAAAGACTCTTATGGAGAATATAACTACTAGGACCAAAACTTTTAAAGAGGAATGGGTGAGTTGGATGTATTGACTACTCTGAAGATCTTAATAAAGTTCCAGTACCCTATTCTACAGTTTGTAATTTCCCAAGGCTAAAATTGGACTGAGAATTATTTTAGCAAACAGGAATAAAATACTCAGATCTTTTCTTTTATCTGTGTCAGTGTTTTCAGTCCACTTGTGCCATGTCTTCGCAGATGGGAGCCTGTATACCTGTCAGGAGCACATGCAGACTATGAGCCACACTGCTCTCCATGAGTAGAGGTCCTTTTAGCACTGAGGTCTCTGACAGTATCCTCTTCTCAGTCTACAAAGAGAGATAGCCTACTCAACCTTAAGGCTTCATATAATTATTACGAATTTTAGGGTTGTGAAAGGTATATGTGTAGGGTCTTGAGGAAAAACTAAGAAGTTTTATTTGTTTGTTTGTTTGTTTGTTTGTTTGGTTTGGTTTTTTACAACAGAGCTTCTCTGTGGAACAGAACTAACAGTGATAGCTGTCCTGGTAGTTCTGTAGACCAGGCTGTCCTGGAATTCAGACAGATCTGCAGATGTTTGAGCTTTTGTTTCCTGTAAAGTGCTCAGAAATTACTGAGGAGATTTGAATGGGAACTTAAAATTTTGTTTAAAATTCTGATGATGACATGAGCAGGAAAATCAGAAGGAAATCAAAATAAACAAAGTATGATGGAAGGAAGTAGGAAAAGCAGATATAACCAAAACTGTATACCCAGGGAGAGGAACTGACAAGAAGTAAACTAAGAAGAGAGAAAAGACTGGGGAGGAATGGGGGGGATGAACATGGGTTTTTTAAAACACACACACACACACACACACACACACACACACACCCCAAATACATGTATGAAATTATCAAAGAACTAACCAAAAGTTTTAAGTGTGAGAGACCTGTATGTGGCTTGGTCATCTGTATTAAGGATAGTGTCACGAACAGATTGAGGGCTAGGGACAGGTTTAGAAAGAGTTTTGGAAGGAAAATGAGTTATGGACAACATAACTCAGAGTAAGAGACACAGATTTAAAATAGATTTCCAGATATAGGGAACTAGTGGTAGTTAAAAATGCTAATAGATTTTCCTTATCAAAAGAAAGTACAGTAATTTCCCCTAATCTATAAAGAATGCATACCATGGTGATAGCTTTGAACCTCTGGATAGTAGTAAACCCTAGAAGTACTGCGTTAGTTTTGTTTCTCATATATATCTATGATAATTCATGAATTAGGCACAGTGATTGATTAGCAGCAATGACTAATAGTAAAGTAGAATGTTATAGAAATACTGTAAAGAAATTTTTATTAAAACTAGTAAATTGGGTTTTTTTTCTGGACTTATTCATTTAACATTTTGAATAGTTGACTACAGGTAACTTCAGGAGATTGGTGATTTGGGGATAGTTTTTGTGGCCTGTAAGAGAGAGTCTAGCCAAATGAAAGTTTAAGGAAGGAGGGATGGAAAGATGGCTCAGCAGTTATGAACACTTGATGTTCTTTCAGAGGATCTGGGTTCAGTTTCTTCTACCCACATGACAGCTCACAACCATCTGTAACTCCAGTTCTCTGGGGTCTGGGACCCTATTCCTGGCCTCTGCAGCACTGCACTCATACATGAGATACATATACATATATGCAGGCAGAGCACTCATACACTTAAATAAAAATACTTTTTTTAATGGACTTAAGATCTACTTACAGCCGGGCGGTGGTGGCGCACGCCTTTAATCCCAGTACTCGGGAGGCAGAGGCAGGCGGTTCTCTGTGAATTTGAGGCCAGCCTGGTCTACAAGAGCTAGTTCCAGGACAGGCTCCAAAACCACAGAGAAACCCTGTCTCGAAAAACAAAAAAAATAAAAAAATAAAAAAAAAATAAACAAAAAGATCTACTTACATAAAATGGCCTCTGCCCATGAATAATAAATGCTTTGGGATAAGTAGCATATGTATAAAAAGTGTATATACTAATTGCTTCAGTAAAAATAAACCATAAATGAGGCTTGGCAGATGGATAGTTCAGTCTATAGAATGTGGAATCCCAGTGTATCCATGGGGCTTGCTGGCCAGCAGCTCTAGTATAATTGGTGAGCTCCAGAACAGTGAGGAACCCTGCTGTAAAGGATGTGAATGGTGTTCCAAAGGATGACACCCAAGGTAACATACCACCACTAAAATAAACAGTAGGTGATATGAAACTTGAGAGAGACCATTCCAAATGGATGCACCTGAGGATTGCTGCTTAATGAAAGCCATCTGGATAAGGCTAAGTTTAGAACTGGATTGCAGAGGGGACACCTTTCCTAAAGAGAGAAAAAAGAGAAGGAAGAAGCTTGACTAGGAAACAAGAGCCTTGTTTTCAGCTCTGCAAGGGATCACTTTGTAAATTTTGACACTTTGACTGCTTCTTTCATTAAAGGATTTATGACCAGAGGAAAATTGACGAGAATGAGAATAATGGAGTACTAAAGAAATTCTGTCCTCATCACTTGGTAAGATTCCTGAAGGACTAGTGGCTTCTGGCTTTTTTGACTTCATTCTGTACTGCCTCCAAACTTACTGGCATAATGCGAAGAGTTTGAAGTCAGACAGATTTTAATCCTGGTTTTCTCACAAGTCTTATGATTTTAGGTACCCAGTTCAATTTTTTTTTAGCCTCAGTGTTGTCAACAACAAAATGGAGATTGGCACCAGCATGGTGGCCTAATGAGATAATGCATCTGAAATGCTAGCACTCAAAAGAGAACCAAGACAGGGCCTAAGACTACTTCTTGAGGTGGACATATTTCCTCAGTTAGATACTTCACTCACTCTCTCGCCCCTCCCACTACCTCTTTCTATTTACCTTTTGTTTGTCTCTGAGGAAAGATACAGAGGAGTTTTTTTAAAAGCCTGTTCCTGAAGTTGATATAACAAATGGGGTGGGGTGGGGGCATCAGTCAGTATCTGCTCCTTATTGCAGGTGAACAGTGAGTCCAAAGCAAACATCACCTGTCTTGTGTACAGCCACGACGGCACAGGTACGTGAGCAGGGCCTACCCCTAGGCTGGCATGCCTCCTGTCTAGGGAGCTGCTGAGCTAGTGAGGCGTATGCCTTCCTTGTTCACCATGCACTGTAGCTCCGCGTGGACAGCTGGGAGTAATACTGATGGTGAGCATGGAGTGGGAGGATACAGCAGTGACCCTTGGAAATACTTCAGATGACATTTCACAGGCTCGTCATGAAGCCTAGGCTACTAGCCTAAGCAAATTCTAATGCCTTTGATTCCTTAATAAATTAGAGGGTGTGATCTCCTGTGTCTGCTACCCTGGGCTGGTACTGTGTTCATCAATAGACCCTATGTCGCTGCAAACTAAGTAAGATGGGAGCTGTGTCTTGATACTAAGAGGATGCACTACCAGCAAGAAGCCCCATCCTAAACACCCTCATCCCCTGAATCTCCTGGTCTCTGCATTTTTCAGCCTTTGCCTTCACTGCTGTGTTCTTGTTCTTGGCAGAGCTCCTGGCTAGTTACAATGATGAAGACATTTACCTTTTCAACTCTTCTCACAGTGATGGGGCCCAATATATTAAGAGATATAAAGGTCATAGGAATAATGCTACAGGTGAGTCTGCCTTTTTCTGTTTCTGTGACCAAGTCACACTGAAAACCTGTTAATCTTATTCCCTAAGGAGTAGGCTGCATGTGTCATCTTGGACAGTGTGAGGTTATGCCTAGTTGGGCTGGAATTTTCTTTTTTCAGAAAGTGTGATTCGGGGGAGGGCTTATTAGCATCTTCACTGAGGTGATGTTGCCTCCAGTTGGTTTAAGCATGAAGTTAGACTTTACTTTCTGTGATTTCAGATACTGTAAAATAAGCACAGAGGTCCTTTTTGAAGTCAGGGAAAGCTGTAGTACTGAATTAACACAGTGTGTGCAGGATAGTATCTTTAGAGGGAGAGCAGGGAATGTTTCTTTTGAATAAAGCAAAGTAGGGCAATAGTAGTGATATCTAGACTAGGTTTGCAGTGAAGTTTGGAGTTTTAGTTCTGTCTGTGGTTCCCAAACATTGGTGCTCAGTGCACTCACCTCAGGCTTTAGGAAGAGAGCACTGATGCCTATGCCCCACCACCACACAGAGACATACTCATTGAATTTAATTGGTGCTGGGTGCAGCTGGAGCATTGGAGTTTTAGTGTCCTGACTGGTTCTGATGTAAGGAGGTAGAGAATTATGGCACTTTGTTGGTTCCACTCCTCTCAGCTCTGTGTCGTCATCTGATCTGGAGACAGTAGTAACTTTTACTTTTTCTCTTGGCTGGTAAGAGAGGAAAGAGGGGCAGAGTTATGTGTTTGGATTTCATTATGTGGGCAAGCAAAAGGAAAAGTGTCAGTATTGTGACTGGTATATGGAACTGGTTCTAATAGTTGGACTCCTGTCTTATACAAATTTTAAAGATTTGAGACCTTTTACTGAATTCTGGTAGTGAGCATAATCAGATGCTTCTTCTAGGTGACTGTGCCACCTACCTTAGTCAGCCTCAGATCAACTGATGACATAAGAAACACTGGCTGAGTACCAATAAAATATAGGCCAAGAATAATCCTAGGGCCAAAGAGTGGACAGACAGAGCTGAAATGAATCAGGTTGGGACAGATAGGGCCTGTACTTGATACAGTATAATTGAATAGAGTGTTGCCCAGGGACAGTAGACTCCTGATAGAACTCTTTGGGAAACTATAAATAGTCTCTGGGACTGGTGCAATTCTTTTTATAATTATCTATCACTCACATACTCTCTTGATTGGTTTTGTAGAAATGAAAAGAATTATTTGGCATTTAGCTGACACAGTTTGTGAATTACTAAATTCTCAGTGAGGTAAATAAATACAGGCCCGGTGCCAGCCCTTATGTGGTTTCTTCCCTCATTTATCCTTTCAGTAAAAGGCGTCAATTTCTATGGCCCCAAGAGTGAGTTTGTGGTGAGCGGTAGTGACTGCGGGCACATCTTCCTCTGGGAGAAGTCCTCTTGCCAGATCATTCAGTTCATGGAGGGAGACAAGGGAGGTGTGGTGAGTATGATGTGCTGGAGTGGCTGGCCCTAGATCCTTAGGTCAGTAAGGTAGGTTTTTACAGTGGACCACTGAATTTTCAATATATGGTACCATGTTCTAGCATTCCATACAGTTAAATTAAAGGTATTATACCTTAAGGGTGCTGAGATTTTGATGGTATACTTTCTTCTATTCCTTCTGCCCTTAAAAGGTTATAGTTGATTAAAAAGAAGAAAGGGTTTTAGGAAGAATTTATAGCCTGAACAAATCTTAAGCATGGGCTTTTTCCAAAAAAAGAAAACATTAGTTTAGGATAGACCTTCCTCTATAATGTCAAAACGAGATGTCTACTGCCTTGGCTGTAAGTAAGCCAAGCAATGTCCTTGGCTGACTCCTGGCTTGGCAGAGAAAAGTTAAAAGCACATTTATTTATTTTTCTTTTATTTTTTTTTAGAAGATTTTTTTTTTGAACATTCAGGGAAGTAGCTATGATTTGTAACTTATATTACACGGTATTCAATATTAAATGTAATTAAATGTATTCTTACTGTCAAATGGATGCAAATACACATAATGTATCTGCATAGGTAGAAAGGAAAGTGAACAGCCTGCTAGGTAATGTGTTCATCTGGTTGTCCTTTGTGTTTTGCGAGCATTCTCTTTGTTAATGACTCAAGAAAGAATCGAGAAATTAAAGTTAAAGAGTGAAGAATGAAGAAGCCTTCAGCTCTTATGATTTTTTTAGTTTACCATTTTCCTTTTTTAAGATCCAGCATTAGGAAAGAATTAAATAGCTTTCTACAACAAGGTTTTGAGCCACTGAAGAAAGGAAAGAGTTTGAAAGATTATACTTTATTAATTAATTACCCAAGATGTTTTGGCTACATACATCTTGTAAGGAATGATAGAACTGCTTGGGCTCTCATCCTTTTCTTCTATGCTGTGGGGAACTTCAGCATCCATCTATGACTTGATAAAGCTTACCAGAGAGCAGTGGTAGAGCTTAAAGTGTCCTTTGGTGTCAGGATCCCATTCCTTCCTGCAGTTTTCTTCTGTTTTATGAGGCTATTTCCTATTTAATTCTGGTTTCTTTTTTTGGTTTTTTCGAGACAGGGTTTCTCTGTGGTTTTGGAGCCTGTTCTGGAACTAGCTCTTGTAGACCAGGCTGGTCTCGAACTCACAGAGATCCGCCTGCCTCTGCCTCCCGAGTGCTGGGATTAAAGGCGTGCGCCACCACCGCCCGGCTTGGTTTTTTCTAAATATTTTGAACCTAACACATATATGTCTCATATATGTATTTTATATATATATAAGCTTCTGTAGCCTGAATGTATTGAGAGGAATCTCTTAAGTTCAAGGTGTGTCTTTTCTGCCTGTGTTTCCTTTCCTTCAAAGGTCCCTCCTCTGGTCACCTGTAGTTAACAAGTTCAAACATTAGAATCTTAATAAAAAGTCTGCAGTGGGCACACAGTAAATCAAAAAGGACCTGTAAATTCTTTCTTGATCAAAAATTATTGTCTTAGCCGGGCGGTGGTGGCGCACGCCTGTTATCCCAGCACTCGGGAGGCAGAGGCAGGCGGATCTCTGTGAGTTCGAGGCCAGCCTGGTCTACCAAGGGAGTTCCAGGACAGGCTCCAAAGCTACAGAGAAACCCTGTCTCGAAAAAAAAAAAAAAATTATTGTCTTGCATTCTCTTCCAGAAAGATGCAGGGATGAATGCCCTCTTATAGCCAGCACTTGTTTCTCCAGAAGCATTCTACTGGCTGATTTGCTTTTAGCTTAGCCAGTACCAGGGTTTGTTGATTAATCTAGTGCCTGGGGGAAGAGATCTTTTTGGGTTGGGTGAGCCCCAGGCCAGAGTTTTTATGATTCTGAGAGATGTAGTGGCTGCCACTTCGAGTTTCTTTACTTGTTCTTGCCTTTATGTAAGCCAAATGGTTCGTGTGGTTCTTACTGTGTAGAAAGGAGCTGCGGGCTGCATTCCCACCATCCGGCTCTCTGCTGCCTGGCTAGCTTATGCCCCGAAATAATTACACAGAAACTGTATTCTTTTAAACACTGCTTGGCCCATTAGTTCTGGCCTCTTAATGGCTAATTCTCACATCTTGCCATAACCCATATCTGTGTCGCACCAGTCTTACTGGGAAAGATTCAGCATGTCTGACCTGGCGGCTTGCTTCATCGCGTCATGCCTCACTTCCCTTCTTCCCAGCATTCTGTTCTGTTTACTCCACCCCCCTATGTTCTAACCTATCAGGCCAAGCAGTTTCTTTATTAATTAACCAATGAAATCGACAGATTGGTATGTGACACTCCCACATCATTACTGGTTTCCTCTGAGATAGTTTTGTTTTTTGTTATAATCTTTCAGCATTGGAGGTCACCAGATTCCAGCCTAGGAGTAGAAGAAGCATTCTCTATATCATTAAGTAGAATGTTAGCATCAGAGGGATCTTAGACTATATTGCTCACCTTGCCCAGGTCTCCTAATTCTTGTTTTGGGATCCTTTGTTCCCATTCACCTTCACCAGGGACAAGAGTGGGAAATGATGTCAAGGAACAACTCCTTACTCCCCAAAGAGCACTTGATGCTTTATCCCATTCCCTGCATCTCCCCCACCCCTGCCCCCGCCCCCCAGCCCAGTCCTCTAAAGCCAGAGTCTCTGCTAGAGCATTACTCACAGGGTAAGTAAGCCCTGGAATCTAAACAGGTCTGGTGAGGTGACCAGGTCCCCTGGCCCAGAAGCTCTCTGTCAGCTTCCCCTGCAGGCTCCAATTGAGGCACTGTACGTAATTTATTCTCTTGTCCTCTTGACATTGGCTTTGTCCTTATGCTAAGTTCCACCCAAGGAACTGTTCCTTTATGCTGTTATTTTCTCCGCTTGTTGGAAGCTCAAGAGTACAGGTCTTGAGCAAGACTTCATGAAGAAATGGATGAATGAGGTCAGGTCTGCATGTGTAAGTTGTGAGTATCCGTTGCTAACATTTTCATACTGGAGTTTGTTCTCTAGTGCGTCCTTGGGCTACAGACTACACAGCCTTAACAACCACAGTAAGCCTTCATGTGAAATCAGAGCAGAAGAGAACCAGGCTTTCTCTTTTACTCTTAGGCTCAGACTTAGATTTGGCCTTCTGAGAGTGTCTTACTTGTAAACTCAGAAAATGAAGTCATCCGAGTCTCTATGCCTGCCTTTCCTTTTCCTTAGCTGTGGTCCGAGTGTGCAGATAACAGCAGCCAAGCTTGGTCCTGAGAGAACTAGAAGAGACTTTTGCCAGGGGTTTATTTTCTTGGACTATAGAGCAGAAGCAAGGCAGAGTGCTTTTCCTATCTGTTCCTCATCTGACTAGAAGCCTAAAAATGCTTTAGCAGCTAGATCTGGGACTGGCTCTTCCGGTGCGGATGGGAACTGCTCTGCCCCGCCTTGCCCTGCCCGGTTAAGGAAGCTCATGTTTGCAAGTCAGACAGCAGAGGGCATGGGTGATTTTAGACAAAAGGAAACTATCTGAAACCCAATGTCTGCCATCCACTGTTTTTCTTCTGTTCAGTGAATGAGGGTGACTGGAATTGATTCAGTGGTGAAACTGCATGGGCTACATTGTCCTTCCCTGTAGTGAGTTTACTATGGCCGTAGGGCAGATAGCAGGATGTTGCCTTCTGTGAGCACTATAGTGCTCTTAAACAGTCCCAAACCTCCCTTACCCTGTCCCTTTAGTTCATCCTCCTTAGCCTCCCCATTCTCCACTTAGTAAACAGTCCCAAGTGGATATAATTGTTCTCCATTTTCTCTGGAAGTACAGGGTTGTTTTTTTTTTTTTTTTCATAATTGTTAACTTGATGAAAGCCATTTATCCCCCTCCCCCCCAGCCTTGGGAAAGTTGGAGCTTTAGACTGTGGTGTGAGTGAGGTTATGCACTGTATCTCAGTTACCTTGTGAAGCTGCAATATGCATGGCCCTTCATTCACTTGCTCCTGGGGCTATGTCTGGGGATGTGGCCTCCCCTCATCTGTATATCCGAAATGATAGGCAGGCTGATTTTGTATCCAGAGCTATTTGGTCTAGGCTCAGGTAGGTAGGTGGGCCTCTTTCAGGCCAGGTCATGGCAACTATTTGGCTCAGGCAGCTGTAGTTTTCACACTCTGATCCTGTGTACTCCTAAGCCACTGCTTTCTTTCCTCCCAAACCAGGTAAACTGTCTTGAGCCCCATCCTCACCTACCTGTCTTGGCAACCAGTGGCCTGGACCATGATGTGAAGATCTGGGCACCCACAGCTGAAGCGTCCACTGAGCTGACAGGGTTAAAGGACGTAAGTGAATGGCTGAAGGTATTCATTTGTAGAAACAAATGTGTAACTGTCACAGGAAGGACAGTTCTTTAAAGTCATTTTCTAACAGCTCTTCTGCTTCCTCTCACTGCCTCTGTGGAGACAGTCCTGAGCCAGAGAACAGCTCTGAAGTGCTTCTAGTTAGTAGGTAGGAAGCATCCATAGGAAAAAACTGTTTTATGGTAGAGTGTCAGTGACTGGCCTTGCCAGTGACTGGCCTTCGGCATCCTTTCCGAATTTAGGGCTACATTAGCTTAATGGTATCAGAAGGAATGTTTTATTGGAATTAAAGACACAGTCTGCTTATCCCACCCCCTCCCCTCCCCCACAGTGCTGTGGATCGTACTCGGTCTTGCACATGCACTACCACTGAGCTACAATCTAGCTAGCCCCTTGGTTTTCAGAGACAAGCTTTTTTTTTTTTTTTGGTGTTTTGAGACAGGGTTTCTCTGTAGCTTTGGAGCCTGTCTTGGAGCTAGCTCTTGTAGACCAGGCTGTCCTTGAACTCACAGAGATCTGCCTGCCTCTGCTTCCCAAGTGCTGGGATTAAAGGTGCGCACCATCACTGCCCAGCTCAGAGACAAGCTTTTAATGAGTAGCTCAGGCTTGGTCTTGAATTTGATCCTCCTATCTCCACCTTCCAGTGCTGGGTTATAGTCATATGCAAACAGCAGTGCCAGTCTTGTTGATCAAGCCTGGGTTTCTATTAATTATTATCCCTTCTCCTAACTCTTTTGGGTTCCAGGTGATAAAGAAGAACAAGCGAGAACGGGATGAAGATAGCTTACATCACACTGACTTGTTTGATAGTCACATGCTTTGGTTCCTTATGCATCACCTGAGACAGAGACGTCATCATCGGGTAAGCCTTCATCGGGTCAGTATTAGTTGGAATTGAGTTCCCAAGGATTATGTGCCTTTGAAGAAGCCTAAGCACACTTCCTTACTATATTAAAGAGGAATGGCATGGTCTCGGCTGGGTGTCTCATCCACTGGCCTTTTATCCCTATTAGACCAACTAGTAGAGAGGAGGGTGTGTGTGATTTTGTCCTCTGTCACCTTATATGCAGAGGCTTATGGGTGGGAGGGGTAAAGAAGAAATGATTGCTCTGGATGACTTGTGTTAACTTCATGCTAAAAGAGGTCTAGAGCAGGGGTCAGGCAACGAAGCTTTATTGAAAACGCAGCCATACTTGTTCTCTGTACTATATGTGGCTGCTTTTATGTTACAGAGGCAGAGCTGAAAAGAGACCATATGCCCACAAATATTTACAGTCTGGCCTTTTAAGAAAAATTCTGAGCCAGGCACAGTAGTAGCTACTGGGGAGGCCAACCTAGGACGATTGGGAGTAACAGGTCGCACTAGGTTATTTAATTAAAAAAAAAATTCTAGATCTAAGGTCTTGTCTTTGATCCAGGGGACATTACTAACAAGGATTTCCCATCCTACAGCGCTGGCGAGAACCTGGGGTTGGGGCCACAGATGCGGACTCTGATGAGTCTCCCAGCTCCTCAGACACATCGGACGAGGAGGAGGGCCCTGACCGGGTGCAGTGCATGCCATCCTGAGGCCCCAAACTTAGGAGGGATGGGCTGGGGCTGCCAGCCCGATCCTGCCTGGGCAAGTCTTTTTCAATCCCAGGCCCTTATATTCATCAGAAATGCACTTTGGACTTTTTGTTTAAATAAAGGAAAGATATCTGAGAAGGACAGACCACAGGAGATTGAACCAGCAGAGAGCCCCTAGGAGTGAGAGACAGCCGGTATGAGCTTCCATGGAAAGGTGCAAAGGACTCAACAGAAACAGGCCTCTCCCTGAAGCCTTTGTTTAGGGGAGAGAAACAAAGCCTTTTGTTAACTGGCTTGGATAGGAAATGGGGCTTATTTTTCTTTAACCTCCCTTGTTTCTTTTGTGGGGGGTGGGGGAAGGACTGGCTGGTCAGTACCAAGGGGCCAGAGAAGAGGGTAGGAATGCCACTCTCTTTGCTTTAGGTTTTTCACTTTTTTTTCCCCTCCTTTGTTTGTTTTTTTTTTTTTTTAAAAAGAAGTCTGAACGGATCCATTGTTTTTTGCCCCTGAGCAACCACATCCCATGATTTTATTTTATTTTTTTCTTTTTTCTGGGAAATCCTTAAACGTCCCTAACTATCCCAGTACTCTTTTCTTCCCTTTCCACTGTCCTTATTCTCTGTACTTATCACAGTGTGTACACTTGACTAGGTATCCTCCACTTTGTCATCTTCCTCCCAGCACCCTCTAAAATGGGGGTCTGTGATGGAGTTTGGGGAGAAGTGGGGTGAGGGCACGAGGTGGAAAAAACAGGAAGAAGTTACCTCTTTGTTTTGTTTTGAATTGTTCAGTGGCAGCAATTTCCCTGTCCCTATCACTGTTAGAGGCCTAATTTTATATCTATAAATATATTAAAAAGCAAGTTAAACTTGGATGTATCAAGTTAAAATTATTGTCAAAAGTTTAAATACCTATATATTCTCTGAATACAATGCAATAAAGGGACTTAAAGGAAGAATGGGCGAGAGTGATGATATAGAGGGGACACATGCGGCCAGCTTCCATTTATATATGGCTGTCAGAGCCTGGGGCTTACCTTTAGTTCTTACAAGGCTCAAAAATGCAAGAATATTTAGCTGTGCCCTTCTCTGCCTTGGTGCAGCGGTATGAAAAAACAAATTCCTCTCAACCTTGCCTCAGGTCTCCTAATTCCCTTAAGTCTTGTGAGGGATCCCAAGATTGCTCCTCTCATTGGAGGCTGGCCTGTCTTTATAACATGGGCCGAAGTGTGACTTCCGAGGGCAGCACTGCTGCAGGCCTTACCCTGGATCTGTGGATGACAGAAAGCACACTCGACCCCTGGCCTTTAGCTGCTTGATTCTTTAAGCCATTCAACTCCATACCAGCTCTCTTCTTAATGGAAAGATGAAGGGAAAACTTCCTGTGAATTGAGGGACAAGCCAGTAATTGGAAGGTTATTCTGGTGACTGGGGTGTAGACACCCGTCTTAACCATTGGCCACTGTGTGTTAAAGTCCCTGTTGAATTCTTGCCCTAAATGCTTTTGCTGCTATTTCTTTGCCCCTAGTTTTCACAAGGTTCAATCAGGAATCCTGTATCCTGGGTCGGTCAATTTGACCACACTGGGCCAGGATGAAGGGGGAAAAGAGCAGAGGGTGGTATCTTTACACACTCCTTTCTCCTGCCCCTTTCCTAGCAGCTCAGACCAGATCCAGTACTGTACTTCCTGAGGCAGGGAGTGGAGGAAGCTAGTACTCTCATGTCCTCACTGCTAGCGGGAGTATGAGGTGGGCTTAAAACCATGCACTCTGGAATTTGTTGTATTTTCTCTCAGTAAAGCTTTTCCCCCCTCGACTACTGCTTTGTGTGGTATGTGGTCCATCTATTTGTGACAGAGAACTTTGGTTCCTTCCAGTGTAAATGCTTGATTCTGCCAAAGTCCCTGTTTCTAACGCTTGAGTTACAGAAGAATGTTTTAGTGGGATGGGCCTGTTTATGCCAGTGCCCTTGATTCATACTGAAGTGAATGATAATAGGGAAAACATGGCTACATGTCCCCTCCCAGTCATTCAGATGTTTCCCAACTCTTAATGACCCACAGAAATTCTGGAATCAGTCAGGTACAGTACAATCAGTCACCTTTATTCCAGGGTTAGAACAAGGCCGTGCATGCTGCAGACAGGAGCACAGGCTAGGGGCAACCTCACGGCAGCACAAGGATAGCAGGGTAGGTCAGTCTATTAGGGCAGGTTAGTCTATTTAAAGTTTATTTTTTTGCCTTACAGAGAAACTGCTGAAAAGCACCCTCTCTCTTCTCCTGTTTCTCCCATAAATAAGGAAAGCTCCGTCTCACTCTCATACCATCCCAGATGGAAGGATGGTTTATGCTTAGTTCCTTTCTCCCAGCTGTACAAGTCTCTATTTTCTTAAAGGAGAAGCCAGACGGGACTAGGGAGACTTAGGAAGGACCTTTAAGGCAAAACTGGAGTCTTGGAGGTGTGTGTGTTAAGGCAGGTGTCTGCAGCAGTGGCCAGAGGGGATGGGCAGATTGGGCTGGGCTAGGAGTTGAATGCGCTAGCTAGCCAGTCTGGCTTCTTCCTCTTCTGACAGCCTGGCCTCCCCTCCTGTGAAGCTTTGCTCCCACATCCTAGAAGCTCCTACCTTCAACTTCCTCTAAATAGTCTCTGAGCTCACATGTAAATTTAATGTTTGCTGTGGTTGGTTTAAATGCTTTCTTTTCCATTTGGGCTATGTAACAATTTGGCTCTATCACTCCCTTCACTGTGACAATCCCCTCCCACTCCTGCTCTGGCCTAGACAATAAGTTAATGCCAAAAACCACAAAAAAAGGGCAGACATGGCAGTGCGGGTTTAATATACATATATGTAGAATATATATGTACACACAGTTAGCACGGTCAAGATGGGGAAGGGCATCTTGGGACAGGTAGGAGGCTGGGTTCACTCACTGTACTCTGTGACTTGGCGGCATCCACAAACCCAAATGAGAAAGGTTACCAAGTCCCTTCCTGGATTGAATTAGGGTGGTAATCAGCGCAAAGGAAACCACTGTAATTAACTCCTTTTTGGGGTAAGGCTACCTACAATATCCATATTGGGACCCCGTAGGTGTGGGCAGGTTGAGGTTAAAACCTACAGATCTCATTCCCCAACCTCCTTAGGCTCAGGGTCAGTATATTCAACAGTCTCTATTTAGGAATAAAGGAGTAGAAAGTGGGCCTGTCTCTGCCTGCATCCCTATCTCAGGCTCAGTAGTGCTTGGTCCCAGCATAGTCTCTCCAGAGCAGAAGTTGGGGACATCAAATGCTGGCTTCTCCATGGGGTTTGATTTTGGGGGGCGGCCAGGAAAGGATCTAGTGGTCTTCTCATTAAGATTTCTGGCTCATACCCATCCCAGGCCCATGACAAGGGCATAAAAGAGGGCCTACTGGCGCTCAGGACTTCAGCCTAAGGAACAGCAGGAAACTGGACTCCAGCCAGTCCAGCAGAGATTTACAAACACTGAATTCTGTCTGGCTTTGCTTTCCCCTTCCAGGTAGAGGTTGAGTTGCCTCTTACCTTCCTTCCCCATTGGTTTTCTTTAGCTCTAACCATCTCTCCCATACCTCATCTTCACCTTAACTCCTCAGCGCAGGAAAATGCAGGTCCTTTCTGCTTCCATACTTTAAAGGTGTGGGGGAAGAGTGGAGGAAAGGGGAGGAGGAGGAGGAATGTGCCGATTTCTATTTACATAGAAATAGCTTCCACCTCCCCTATAGTGGGGAAATTAAGCCCCCCTCCCCTGACTCCAGTCCCCTCGTGAGGAGGAGGAACTAGATGAGCTAGACAGACAGACAGCCAGAGCGTGTGAACACGCACACACACGCGCAAAGTAAGGGGGTTAGGACCAAGTTAGTAAGTGGGTACAGGGCAGGGGGAGTGCCCTAGCCCCTCCCAGTGAGGATGGGGAAGGGAGTGGTCTGATGAAGATCAACCTTCCTCCTCTTCCTCCCCCTTGCTCAAGCCTTCTTTGGTGGGGGAGCCAATTTGATGATTTCTTCCTCAGAGGGCTGCCGGATAATGTCTGGAAAAGCAAAGATGGGTGTGTCCAGGGATAGAAGTTAACCAGGCAGGCCCATTGAGCATCCATCTCCACTCCCCAAATTCAGGGTGATTCTCCACTCTTAAGAATATAGTCAGAGAAGAAAAGCAGCAGTGTAGCTATGCCCAAGGCATGGCCTGTTACCTTTGTACTTCTTGGCACTGGGGATACGGGTTAGCTTGGTGTCCAGCTCATCCTCCTCCGAGATCTTCAGCACGCGGGTTCTGTAGTCGACCACCATAGTGAGTAGGTCAGGACGACGGGATATCTCAAAGATGTGCTCAATGTAGGAGAGGTTGTCTGGAGGAAGGCAGCTTGAGTCAGAACTTGGCGACAGAGGTCAGCTTCTACCCTGTCAGACTGGTATTCTTGAACCAACACTGACTGCTTACATTGGTTACTGGGGGGAACAACAGTGAAAGAAGGGGGTGCTAAGCCAGTAAAAGGAAGCTTGCGGCAGCCATGCAGTTCTGAGGACTGATCTAGGTAGGACGGGTGTCAATGAAAGTTTCTAGGGCATAAATGGGAAATAAAGACTAGATATCAAGTCCATCCTTGGGAAGGGACAATAGAAAAACTGCCTTCAAAATTAGCCCACACCCATTCTGTCCTTTTTCCATTTTCTTTCCAAATGAGTATCGGAATTCGAGACACCACATGTGGAAAAGGATGAGATTTAGAGCCAATCAAAAATGTTCTGTGTCCGGTAAGAAAAGCTACTTAGAGAAAGCACTGACAAAGACAGGGTGGTTTGTGAAGATTGTGTATGCCTCCTGCCCTGATTGTTGTAATAGTCTTGCAAGTCCTCCTTCAGTGTCCCTCCCTGCCATCTGTCATACTAGAGCCAGAAGAGTTCTACAAAGGACTCTGACTTCCCTTTCAGACCCATCTAACTCAAGATTTACATCCTCAGGGGCTGGAGAGATGGCTCAGCGGTTGAGAGCACTGACTGCTCTTCCAGAGGTCCTGAGTTCAATTCCCAGAAACCACATGGTGGCTCGCAGCCATCTGTAATGAGATCTGGTGCCCTCTTCTGGCCTGCAAGTAGGATACTGTATACATAATTAAATGAAACTTTAAAAGAAAAAAAAAGATTTACATTTTCAGGTAATCAGATCCAATCTTTTTAAGTCCAGCTAAGGTTCTCTGGGTTCTGCTTTAGGAATCCCACTTGCCTTGGGGATGGTCTATTATTATCATTGTGTATGAGTGTGGGCAAAGTACATGGAGGCCAGAGGACAACTTTGAGGAGTTGGTTCCCTCTTTGTGAGCCCTGGGCTCTTAGTGGGCACGCATGGCAAGTGCTTTTACCTGTTACTCTGCCGGCACTTGAGACGGCCTCACACAATTCTCCCTGCAAGCCCCAGCTGCGTGTTACTGCTCTAATCAGTGCCTCCCTACTACTGTTAAAAAGCAGCAGCCTCTAAAAGTAGGTAAGAAAACATTAGAACTATGGCTTTAAGTTTTACCACAATAGCACAGGAGTATTAAAAAGGGCCATAAAGGAAGTAGGTCTCTAATGATTACGGCCCTAGAACCCTGTCGTCTCTTAAAGAGTGTATCATTTACCCTGCCCCGTCATAAGGTTTCACTTTGTGTAAGAGGCTTGTGTTAGTTTGTTTCTATTTGCTGAATGAACAGAGCCCCCACAACCTTTGTCCAGCTTGTTGTGGCTCTCCAGGAAGCTAAACCAGGCACTGCCTGTGGTGATCTCCTCACTCTTCTCACTGGGGATGTCCTCCTTGCAGGCTGACTTGAGCTGTTCCAGATCTTCAAGGGTGATGTTGTTGGTCAGGTCCTGAAGGAGAGTCCCGTACTCTGCCATGACTGGTAGTCAGGGTAATAAAGGGAGAGAAAGCTGAGCTTAGTGTATGGGGTCTGGTTCACTTGCTGCCAGCCCATCCCCAGCAACACGCACACACGAGAGCACTTTTGTCCCGCCAGGTTGGTATGTACCTAAAATGTGAAGGTTCAGGAGAGCAGATCTGGAGGGAGAAAAGGAAAACCTCTGACATACAAGAAGAAACTTAGGAAAGCTAGGAGACATGGAGTCTAGAGTGACAGGTCACACACACCCCATACACAATCTTTTTCTTTTTTCCCTCCCTTAACAGTAACCCTGGCAACAGCTCCCCTGACTGAGGAGGCGGTTGCCATGGCAACATTCTACAGACTTTCTTGCTGTCTCCAAGTCCTCCTCCCAATTGCCCCACCTACCTACAACTCCTCCCCCTGTCACAGGCTTGCCTAGCATTGAGACACTAAAAGGTTTGGTTGAAGCCCCATGCATTCCATCTTCCGTTCTTCCCCAGAAGCAAAGGGTTCCTCATTTCAACATCCCACCACCCCGCCAATGACTCATTTTGGATGGATGCCCAATTACTTGGTCTGATGGATCCCTGTCCCCCCATGCTTACCCCTGCATTAGATTATTAGGTCTTAAAGTAGCAGGGAGCAGTGGGCCACCCCCACCTTTGTGAAGCCCATTTTCTCCCTTTATAGTTTACTGGGCCCCAACTCAGCCCTTCTAGCCTTTGTGCTCTGCCTGCAGCCCCCGCGCCCAAGAATACCAAGCGGCTGGCCCTGGCCCCTTGCCCAGTTCCCAGGCAGGCTGGGTGATGGGGGGAGGGGAGTTTAGATGTAGCTTTCAAAAATCTGGCAGGAAGGGGGCTGCTAACCTTTTATCAGCATCCTCTGATGCTGCCTCCAACCTGGCCACCTACAGGCAAGGCTAGACCTGCCATTGGCCTCCATACCTCTCATGATCCTCAATTGAGGAAGGGAGCACTCAAGGACACCCTTCACTAAAATAGGGACACTAGCTAAAATAGAAAGGTCAGACCTGGGGCTGGTGAGAAGGCTCAGTGATTAAGGGCACTGGCTGTTCCTCTAGAGGACCTAGGTTCAATTCCCAGCACCCACATGGCAACTCAAAACTGCAACAACTCCTGTTCCAGGGGATCCAAAACTCTCACATATAAACAGGCAAACATATCCAAAACATATAAACAGGCAAAACACCAATGTATATTTAAAAAAAAAAAGTCAGACCTTAGAATGAACTTTATAGATTTGATAAAATGTAAAACTCCAGTGGTACGCTAAGTGACTGACCATAGTGACCTATGCCTGTATTTCCAACATTCACGCGCAGTCTAAGGCAGAATTGCTGCAAGTTTAAAGTCATCCTGGACTACATAGCAAAACCTTATTTCAAGTAAGGAACTGTTTTTTGCAATGGAGTATATTTTTATGTTCGGAAAATTAAAGCATTAAAAAAGTAACTACATTCTGTGGCTAGACCAAAAGGTGGGCAAGAAATTGTTTGGCCTTGGACCTGATCAGAGCTGCCCATGCATCACCCAATACTGACCTGAAACTTGCAGATCAAAGGAGCAGGTTGATAAACCTGTTTTGTTTCTAGCCTCTTGCAAGGGAACTGAGGCAGAGCCATGGACATTGCATAAGTATGGGCCCAGAAGACCTTATTCTCAGCCCCCTACTTGGACCAGAATAAACTCTCAGAATAATACTTTCCCTCGGTGGCAGGCACCGTGACACAGACAATAAGCCAGACAGCAGGGCGAGCACGATCCGTGGAAGAATTGGTCAGAAACACTTTTACTTGCACACCAGGTGCCACCAGACAGAAGGGCCCAGCGGCAGTCCAACCAGGCAGGGCCAGGGACAATGCTCTCTGATTGTCAGCACCAGGAACCATCTCTGCCTTGAAATCTAGGTCACATAGCAGCAAGCTGGAGCCCGGCCCCGCCTCCACTGATAATCCTAGGGCAGAAAAAGGGGTGTGGGGGAGGGGCTGGAAGAGTAGCATAGGATGGAGACCAGAAGACCCTGCCCCAAAGGAGGCACGAGGACCAAAGTCTCAGTGGAAAAGGGGTCATACTGCCTTGATGTGACGGGGAAGAGGAGTTTGTAAATACGAGAGCTGCTGTAGGAGGAACGTGTGTAGCTGTGTGTGACTCGGGAGGAGTGAAGATTTAGGGCTCTGGATCTAAAACACAGATCTGCCGGGGAGGTAGGCGGGAAGGGATTAATGTGTGTAACATACACACCCACAAAGGTTGGGGGCAGCGGCTAGGAGCTTTCCAAGAGTAATACATACAAAGAGGCCCTTAAGAGGAACGTAGGTAGGAATATGTAAGGTGGCTAGGGAGAGACAGTGTGTATAGACATGTTTGCACGCACTTGAGTTTTCCTGGGGGGAAAACAGGTATGTGGCAGATAGAGTAGGTGTGTTTGGGTGTTCTGGTAATGGAGGTATATGCAAGCACTAGCTGTGAGCTTCTGGGGGACGTATGTTTGTGTTAGAACCGGCTGAAAGTATGCAAAAAAGTGCAGACTCCAATCCAGAGGGGTGAGGAAACCCACAATGTGACAGGAGAGCTGGCCTTGGGAAAGGCTGCGCATGAGGAATTCAGTGGATATGTCGGGGGGGGGGGAGGATGGGACGCTAGGCACAGAGTCCACAAGGCTGCAGCCTCCACTCAGCTGTTACCATAGCAACCTCCGTTCAGAGTTAA
>NW_004949133.1:3042153-3053323 GCF_000317375.1 Microtus ochrogaster | reverse complement strand
CTCGAACTCACAGAGATCCGCCTGCCTCTGCCTCCCGAGTGCTGGGATTAAAGGCGTGCGCTACCACTGCCCGGCCCCCTACATGACTTTTGGGTTTCACTAATCAGCTGTTACCCCTGGCTGGTCAGTCTGGTGGGGCTTGGCAGAGCTTGCCTCTTTCATCCTCACCAAAGATTGAGAATTCATAAGGGCCTATCAAGAAGTCTGCCTTCCTGGCTCTGGAAATTCTCATCTCTGGAGCAGCACAGGGGCCCGTCTCAGGAGCGCCGGGTGGAGGCCACTCTTGGGACAGGATACCAGGACAGGAACAGGAGCTCAGGCTGCAGGAAGTCAGTTCCCTTCCCTCCCGTCTCATTCTGTATTCTGCTCATTGCTTCCTCACACCTTCCTTCCTTCCTTCCTCCCTACCTCTCCGAAAGTGGCTCTAGGCAGAGCCCTGACCACTGAGGGTGCGGGAGAAGGGGCCTTTAGGTGCGGATTGGGAAGATAGCACTAGACAAGGAAGTCGTGTGTTGCTCAGAGAAGCCTCGCAAATGGACAAGCACCTGTAGTGGAGGGTGCAGCACCAGAACTTCTGAGCATTCTGACACTAATCTGTGGCCGCTTATCCCTTTCCCCAGCATTTGGTTCCACAGAGGAAATTTAAAAAGGAAGCCTAAGGATTAGATTTTACCCCTTCCTCCACATCTGTTACAGCTGCTGGCCGTTGAGGGGAGGGGCCATCCTGTGCAGATGCAAGGACCTGAAGGTCCCTTTAATAGGCAGGAGGGGATTCCTAGGCACTCACTCAAGTCAGTTGGTCTTGTCTGGAGCTGGAAGCTGGAGGAAGTAATCAACGGAAACAGGTGGGAAGGGAGGGCGCTAGGGTTGGAGCCATTGTGATGTAAGTGATGTCTGGGCCCCAAATCCAGGCAGTTTCTTTCTTTGGGTATCTTAGCTGACTTCTTCCCCTAACTTTTTTGTCTAGCTTTGGATAGCTCGGCCACCCTTCTCCCTGTAACAAACAGTTCCAGGTCAGCCTGGGAGGAACGGCTCTAAAATGTACACCTAGGAAGAAAAACAGGTTGCCTCTGGGACTGCAAAGGGCCATGCCCAAGATGGAGGTGGCCAAAGATAGCTGGCATTGGATTAGGCAGGGCAGAAGAGGGGTTCACGACTGTGAACAGGGAATGGGCCCTGTGGCTCTCCCTCTAGACTGACTGTTTATGTCTTTCACAGCTTTGTCCCTTCTCACCTCTTTCCTTTCTCCTTCCTCAGTTTTGGTTTCTTTTTCCACCTCCTTCAGCTACTTTTTTAGCCCCACTTTGGAGGACCAGGCAAGCACTCTCCCACTGAGCTAAGTTCCCAGCCCCCTTTTACTCTTTCCACGGACACTCATCCCTCCCGATGCACTCATCCCATTTGCGGATAGCCATGGACAACATTTGAATTTCATGAGACTCAGAGTCCCCACCCAAATACTCAGAGCTACCATAAGGAGGGGATCCGCTTCCCCACTGAAAAGGAAAAAGGTTGACAGAAGGGACTATATGATGGTTGGCTGCTGCCTAGCTAGTGAGGTTGTACGTGAAGATCTGTGTGTGAGGTCGTGTGAGTCTGTGACCTTATGTATGAAGTATATGTATGTACACCTGCTGAGCACAGGTGTCGTATAAGTAGTAGGCAACTGGAGAAGCTGGCAGCCTAGGGCATGCTGGCAGTTTCCCCACTGGAGTGTTTAACCGCAAAGGGAAGAGCAATTAACACTAATCGCTCATCCAGCCTGGGGGCCAGACACAACCTAGAGAAACAAGACACAAATGTTCACGTGTTCCTTCTAACTCCCTGCTTGCTTCACCCTTCCTAACTTCTGGTCCTCTTTAGCCTACTCTCCAGCATTCTCCGGTTCCTCTGGCCACCCTTCTCTCTCCTTTCCTCTCCATGGTTCACCCTGGATCTGTCCCTTTTTCCATGTCTACCTTCTCACACATTCCTCCCTCTCTCTCTCTCTCTCTCTCTCTCTCTCTCTCTCTCTCTCTCTCTCTCTCTCTCTCTCTCTCTCTCGTTCTCTTTCCCCACCCTCCCTCTAACTTGGGTTCCTTCCGTGGCTGACTCATTCTTTTCGCCCTCTCCCTTGCTTCTGCTCCCTCCTCCATCCTTTGGCCACACTGATGCTCAGAATCTAGCCACTCCCAGGTACTCCATGCTCTAAACGGGCAGTCAGCAAGAAAGGTCACAGGAAGCCCCTCACCCAGGTAAGAGCACAGGCTCACCAGTCTTTGAGGTATTGTCTGCTAAAGCTGTCCATAAAATCTGGGTGCGTTTGTGGACAGTGGCCGTTTACATCCACTACTCAACATTCCTCTTAAGAGGGTATCTTAGAGCCGCCGGTCACGGAGACTCCACACGGGAGGCAATGGGTTGTGGTGGGTGGGTGTATGCGTAGTGCAAGGATGTTGTGATTTGGTTTGCATGAGAGGATGTGTGTAAGTCACATGGGTGTGTGTCACCGTGTGGTTGGCTTTTTTCCTTAAAGGTGTGTTGTGTCCCTGTCGGTTTTGACACTGATTTTTTTTTTTTTTTAAATTAGGGTCTTTACATAGTCTACATCATTCCTCTTCACCCGCAGCTCCTACCTCCTTCCCTCCGGGCAAGCTTCCACCAATCTCACTCTCCCCAGACGCAGTAGGCAGGGTGTGAGAGCACACCTACCAGCTGCCTGCTGCCGGAGGAGCTGATGCTGGGCTGAGCTGAGCCCGGAGACCGCCTGCAGAGGCGAGTCCGAAGCAACAGCGAGGAGGGAGGGGCGGGAGCTGGCCTGGCCAGGCCGGCTGGGCGGGAAGCAGGCTACATCCTAATCCCCAGGCCCCATAGGACTCCCAAACTGCTGTTCAGCACGGAATGGGCAGACGAAGCGCAGCACAATCCAGACTCTGAATACACCGGCATAAACCCCACGGGGCCTGACACTATGGACCTGTCTGAATCCTCACGCTCCCCTATTTATCCCCCGGGTTCAGAATTGTGACCTCTCTAGACCCAGACCCCCAATCTACCTCCACCCCACAACACATCTCCCCTTTGCCCCTCTCACCGCCTCCGGAGCTGAGCGCTCAGGGTGCGGGCACTCGTGGGTCCCCGGTTCCTAAGCAGCGTATGGAGCCTGCTCCTTGGCTCCTGCCGCCGCTGCCGCTGCTCCTGCCGCCGCCGCCTCTTCCGCCCGTGGAGCAGAGCCTGAGCCCAGCACCGCCTCACCCCACCCGGCTGGCCGGTGATGTCAGAGCCGGGGAGGGGCGGGGGGCGGGGAGCGGCGAGAGAAGGGGGAGGGGAGGCAGGAGGGGACATGGACTGTGGGCTGGGGTTCTGGAAGACTCCTAGATGCAGACTGGAGTATGGACTCTGCCTCTTGCACTTCAACTGTGGAACGGTCCTCAGATTAATTTGTCCCCAGTAGGTCGCTTTTCTGACCTCTGACTTTTGGATGATCACGGTGGCTAGGACCCCTGGAAAGCGGAAGCAATTTGGATTGGGGGTTTTGGAAGGCCTGTGACCTCTGGGTTCTCTTGCTTTAGTATTTGGAAAAGCCTCCTTTCTGGCCTTATAGGTCAGAGGAGCAGTAGAAAATGACCAAGTTTATCCATGCTAGGAATAGAAATGGGGATGGGGGTGGGGAGAAGCCGCAACAGGATAATAATCTCTTTTACTTGGCCTGGAGCCATGATCTCTTCTGGATAATAGCAGCTGGACCCCTGTGCTCCTCCCGCCTTGCCTTTCCCAAATAAACCCTGACACACTCACCCCCTACACACACACACACACACATACACACACACACACACACACACACTATGATGTAATTTTATTTTCTGGGGAAAAAAGCCACGAGCTCAGCATGCAAATATAGACAACTAACAAAGCCACACTTAGCTGTCTCCTAGCTCTGTCCCTCTGCCTAGGCCCAGTGTGATAATTCTCACTTCCCCTCCTCAGGGACTTTCCTCCCCCACATTCTCAGCCAGACTGAAAGAGGGAAGGGAGAACTGGAGAAGTCTTCGATATTCACTCCATCTCTAGCATAAGGGATCTCAGCTCAACCCCTGGAAGTGTCAGGCCTTGAAAAGTATGACCATCCTTCCATGTTTGCACGCCACTAGAACGCCTCGTCTTGCCTCTGTTCTAGCTTGGCAGAGACGCTTCCAGAAGCCTCAGTGAGTTGTTCCTTTCTCGGGACCACACTTCTGGGAGAAGCAGGTCATGTTTCTTCCACTTTAAATTTCACAGGGCTTCTCTTTGCTCTTCTCCCCCCGCGTGGCTGGCCGCTGCCCCTTTGAAGATAACATACCACCAGAATTTGCTTTTGTTCCTAATTCTATGTCGTAGAGACAAACTCTCTTGTTGACCCATCTTTGAGACTCAGCAACTGCACAACATGTTGTATTTAAATGAAGCAAATCCGGCAGCAGACACAGAGACTATGAGCTTCCTGCTTACTGTTTCCTCTAAGTTCATCAAGTTCAGTGTCCACCAGCCAATGAGCATGCTGTGCCAATATAAGGTTCTTCCGACAGTCAGAAATATGAAGTCTTTAGGGACCGGTACCAGATAGGTGCTTAAAAAACAGGAAGTTGTTTAGTGTGGTATCTTTCACTGACCTGTACTAAACAAACCCCATACTTTTATGGTGTAACCTAACACCCAATTATTAGTTATCCATTATGTGTGAACAGGTTGGTGGATATTTGGTTTCTGTTCTATACAATATGGCCATTTTTTTCTAATAGCGTTGCCTGGGTAGATTTGTCTGTGGAGAGTGAAAATGTGTATAATCTCAGGGCTCATTTTTCCATACTTAGACATCTACTAACTACACTGGTTTCACAAAAACTAGGGTGAGGCATAACGTGGTATACACCTGCCATATCAAGATTCAGAGTGTTGAAACAAGAGGACTCCCATTTCGGGCTACATAGTGATGCCCTATCTAAAAACAACAATGTCTCTTTATTTAGAAGCTTGTTCAGCAGTTTGGTCCTTCATTCTCCCAACACCTATGTGCTTACTCCCACCTGAACCTATCCTGGATGTGGGAGTATGTGTGTGTGTGTGAATCTTTTTCACAAAACTCTTAACAGGTTTAAGTCTGGGGATGCTCTTAGTTCAAAAGTCAATTCCTCTTGGTTGCCATGACCATCACATGGGTCCAGATTCTCCCCAGCTCACTGATCATACAGTTTCTGATTAGGAGTGGGGCTCTTTGCCTTTGCATCACCTCCTCTTCCCAAGTCTATCCTGGTTTTTGCTATTATTAGTTGAAATTTTGCCCTTCTATTCCAGTTCATAGGATTTAGTTCAAACACTTGTACAAACCAACCCCATTACACTTGCCCAATCCCGTGGCCACAACTTGAATTTCTCTTCACTTTTCTGACCTCTGGTTCCGCCAAAATGACAAACACACCCTGCTAATGCTTTCGAGTTTGTTGTTATGTTTCCATTGACTGGAATGTCCCTGTCCCAACTCCTTTGGCTCCCATCAAATCCCGTTCTTCAGTTGAAGGTCTTGAGAAGGTTTGCTTCCATTGTGGAAGTCACCAAGTTCTTTACACTACCATGGGGGCAATTCTTTATGTACAAGGCCCTATAGAAATAAAGAGAAAGCCTGGGTCCCTGCCCTCAGGACTCAATTTAGTGGCTGTGTAATAGCAGAAGAGTAACAGGGTGCATCAAGTATAAGAAGGGAGGTGTAGGTGCATATACAGAGAAACAGCAGCGGGGACCATGGAAGGAGATGGCAGGACCACCATGGTCTGGAGAGACCCTCACTAAGGAAGAACAGTGGACTCAGTCTTGATGTTCAAATACAGAGCCTCTGGGAGGGCACTGTCAAGCAGCAGCAGCACAATCAATTACATATTGCTATGGTATTCTTCAGTTGTTTAGGGTGCTAGTCTTAACTTTCCAGCAAGGCTAGTCAGCTCAAGAGCAGGGACAGGCCTGGCGCTGTCTGTTCCTCCAGAACAACACTGAACAAACACCATGTGTTCAGAAAAGGCTTGTTGACTGGAGGCAGATAAATATCCAGCCCTCCCCGGGATAACTGCTAATCAGCCCCTAGCTCATTCCTAACAAGGCACTCACAGTGCAATCTCCCCTCTGATGGTCACCTCCCTCCTGCCATAAGGGCGAGACTTCGTCAACAACAGACGCTTGCTCATTCTGCCCCAGATCTCTTTATTAAGGCCTTGCATTTGACCCAAATACATTAACAAGAGATGGGTGAGATACATCCCTGAACACAGTACCTCCCTTCCTCCTGGCCTGGATCAGGACAGCCAGAAAGGTTTAAGATTTGAAAAGTGGGAGACTGTGTTGATGGAAGGGACAGAGAAGAGATGGCAAGAGAATCCGAAAGTATGGGGAGGAGAGAATCAGTAGATACGGATAAGGTATAGAATAAGAAACGAGAGAGATGAAAGAACTGGGCTGGTATCTGAGGAGAAGCAGCTCCCTTTCTCATCAGCGGGAGACCAGGACCTAAGCACCCTGTATGTAGACCACAGCGGGCCCTGTAGTAGAGAGTGACCTAGTATCCCAAGGAGCTTGGGGAAGTGCGTGGATGGTAGGAAGGTACATATGAAGAGCAAGTGGGGCTGGTAGGTGGTTGCCACAGCAACTAGTCGTCATCGTCGTCGTCGTCATCATCGTCATCGTCGTCATCATCATCATCCTCTGTGTTGATTTCTCCCGACAGCACATCTTCTAGCCAGTCTTCCAGCTCCTCGGCAGAAGGCAGGTCCTCCTCATTGTCCATCTCCATCCATATGCTGTCCGCCTAGGTGATGGCACAGGTAGGGGATGGAAGCCAAATTTAATACAGATCTGGACCTCACTGTACATCCTCTGTCCCTTCCGTGGCCAGAGAACCTATCCTGGTGAAGATCAGAGTCAGCATAGTGATGGCCGGAGTGGAAAGAAGAGGTGAACTGGCCACAGACCTCCCTCCCTTCAGTCTGTGTTCCTTCACTGTTGCCATCCTGACCTGCTGAAAGCATGCATTTCTACTGTGTCCATAATACAAAAGCACCAGTGGTTACTCACAGCCAACAGAATAAAGTCAGAGGTGCCAACATTCAAGATTTTTTTTTCTTTTTTGGTTTTTCGAGACAGGGTTTCTCTGTGGTTTTGGAGCCTGTCCTTGAATTAGCTCTGTAGACCAGGCTGGTAACATTCAAGATTTTTATAAAATGATTTTCTAGTAATAGTCTCAGTGATCTTAAAGTCTGAAACTCTATTTTAAAAAATACTTGCCCATTCCCAAACCTGATATTCACTTTTTTGCTGTGTTTTTGTTGTTGTGTTGTTGGTTTGTTTGTTTTTCAACTCTTTTTTTTTTTTAAGATAAGCTCTTGATGAATCACATCTTTAATCTCAGCACTTGAGAGGCAAAGGCAGGTAGATCTCTGATTTCGAGGCCAACCTGGTCTATAGAGTGAGTCCCAGGACAGTCAGTGGTGTATGGACAAAAACCTGTCTCAAAAAAATAAAAACAAAACAAAACAAAATGTATACGTGCTTTACAGCCTTGGCTGGCTGGTCTCGTACTCAGCTGTGTAACCCAAGCTGGCTTTGAACTCTCTGCAGTGCTCCAGCCTTTGCCTCTCCTGTGCTTAGGTTGCAGGCATGGGTCACCAGGCCTGGCTCTCAGTTTGGAGAGTTTGTCTCCTATTGAAATCCTCTACAGGCTGGGCGGTGGTGGCTCACGCCTTTAATCCCAGCACTTGGGAGGCAGAGGCAGGCGGATCTCTGTGAGTTCGAGACCGGCCTGGTCTACAAGAGCTAGTTCCAGGACAGGCTCCAAAACCACAGAGAAACCCTGTCTCGAAAAACCAAAAAAAAAAAAAAAGTTTCTAAATAAACTTCTCCTTGGTGGGATTGCCGGGCGGTGGTGGCGCATGCCTTTAATCCCAGCACTTGGGAGGCAGAGGCAGGCGGATCTCTGTGAGTTCGAGACCGGCCTGGTCTACAAGAGCTAGTTCCAGGACAGGCTCCAAAACCACAGAGAAACCCTGTCTCAAAAAAAAATAAAAATAAAAAAATAAAAAAAAAGAAATCCTCTACACTATATAATCTCCACTGTAATGCTGCTTCCTCTTAAACTCTACTCCGAGTCTCTCTAGCAGAAATTCCGGCCTTGCTAGCATTTTATTTCCATTATAAAACTGACCAGAACCAGCCTTACAATTAACGGGACACTTGCCTATTCCATTAGACTGAGAACACTACAAAAGCAAAAGCTGCTCTACTCAGTTCAGCTCAACACGTAAGTATCTGCTATGTGGTCACCAGGAGATGTCTGCCTTCGAAATGTTCCAAGACTGCTAGAAGAGATAGGATGCTCTAAAGGGAAGTTCTTAATGCCAGTGCTCCCAGGGTACCATAGAGGGGATGATTCCAAAGAGAAACTCAGTGGAGGACAAAGAAATTGAACTGGACTTTGAAGAATGACATAATTCCAGCCAGTGAAAGATTCAAATGCTCAAGTCATGCATCCCCACCCGACAGGTCCAGCCATTTGACCAGAGTGTCTTCTGCTCCTGGGCAGTGCTCGTCTGGTTGTTAGCAGCAGTGTGGAAGAGAGCTAGCTATGCTGAGACGGCTGATGCTGTCTATGGCCACACCGCCCTAAACACACCCAGTCCCATCTGATCTTGGAGGTGAAGCAAAGTCGAGCCCTGTTAGTACTTGGGTGGGAGATGATCTGGTACACAGGAAAGAGGAAAGGAAACTCACGTCTGTAACATTGACAACTCCTATTTGCGGAGCTGACAAGTCGATGTCAAACGTCTTCTCCCAGTATGGGACCAACTGTGGAGAGAACCAAAAACGTCAACTTAATACCAGTTAGAAGTTCACAAGCCCATCAGAGGATGAGTCTTGGGCCAGGGCTAAAAGGAGGCAGGATGAGCTGCGCTAATGGATGGAGAGACAGCCCAGCTGTGATCCACAAGCTTGTAGGTAAAGCTAGTCAGTAAAAGAGAAGAGACCTCAAAGGAAAAAGACGAGGAAGAAGGCAGCTTCTCCCTTTGGAGAAGAAGTAGAACAGAAACTCTACTTTGTTCCTGGCTCTACCTATGATTGGCTATATGCCTTGGGGCAACTCACTTCTCTTTGTAGAACCCTCAGTTCCTTCATCTCTCTCTTTTTAAGACTTATTTACTTTTGATTTTTTTTTTTTTTGAGACAGGGTTTCTCTGTGTAACAATCCTAGCTATCCTAGAACTCACTTTGTAGACCAGGTTGGACTTGAACTCACAGAGATCCTCCTGCCTCTGCCTCCCAAGTGCTGGGATTAAAGGCGTGTGCCACCACCATCCAGCTACTTAAGGTTTATTTTTATTTCTACTTACGTGTGTGTGTTTGAGCGTTTACCACGTGTGTGCATACCTTCAGAAGTGGTATGGATCCCCTGTAGTTGAACAACCACCAGACATGGGTGCTGAGAACTGAACTCAGGCCCACTGGAAGAGCAGCGCGTGCCTAACCTCTGAGCCATCTCTCCAGCTCAGTTTCTGCGTGTCTTAACATAAGTACTTAAACCTGGCAATCATCAGTATTCTGTCACGTTCCTGTTTGCTCATTCAACAACAAACGGCAGATGCTGGGGATTCAGCTGAGCGCGGAGCCATCCCCTGGCTCATGGGATCTGCTGACTTCCTGAATTCATGTGCAGTGTGCTATATCCAGCTGCTCGCCAGAGGACCGCTTTTCAGCTCTGGCACACAAATCACCTGTCCGCCTCTGATCTGGGAATCACATACTACATCCCATACAATCACATGTCGTCCCCGTTCCCCTTGTTCAGATGCCCTCTGTGTCCACATTGCTCATGAATACGCAGCAGGCATAATATTCTGGGTCCCCAACTAGGAAGTAGGTAGGGCTAGGAATTCTGAAAAAAAAAAAAAAAAAAAAAAACGGCGCCCCAGGCCAAGTCCCCAGATTAGGAGCTCAATGCTTGAGCTGGGCCACTTACCAGGGGGAAGTCATCGGGGTCAATCCAGATGATGCTAAGGTCAGGGTTTTCAGTGTTGTCTTGGGCCACCGCCTTGAGAATCTCTAAGAACTCAAAACCATCTTGGAGGGAGCAGAAGGGAGAAATGTTGAGGTGGAGCAGAAAGGAAAGGGACACAGGAGACAGGAATCCAGGCCTGTTTCCTCGCCTCCGACACCAACACATTGCATGCCCCAGGCTGCTTGCAAACTCCCAGGAATGCCTTCCGCAGTCCTATGACCCAATAAACACACCACCCACTCCTGGCTTCCCCCGGGCCATGTCAGGGTTCTTTCCTCACCAGGGTCAGCTTCCTCAGCAAAGGCCACAATGTGGATCCCGTCCATATCGTCCTCCTGATGGAGGGTGAGGAGGGGAGCAGGGTTAGAGCTGGGGGCGACCTTACTCTACTGCTATCCAGCCTCCTTGATGTTGCCTGAGTCTGAATCATGGAATGCCACCTTGTATTTCCATGGTGGTGACTCTTTTCTGAGTGACACCTTTTGGCTCTGGTAATCCCTTTACCCTCAGAGTTCGAGACTACCTTGACCTCTTCGTCACTTATGCCTGCCATCGGAGATGTGCTCTTCAGTACAGAAACCTTGCCCCCTGACTGAGATACTGCTCTCCCCACCCCCCAGCAGAAGGCACAAGGTAGAGGAAGGATGGCCATGTCTAAGACTCTACCCTGCTCCCCAAGCACCGGGCCCTGGGAGAGGCACTCACCCAAGTCTCGTACATACTCTCAGGCTTCAGTTTCCTCAGGGTCGATCTAGAAGAGAGACAGAGGGTCCCTACTCAGTGGGTGAGAAGAACATCTCCCTCCAGAAGGTCCCCACAGCTGAAACCACCTCTGGGTCAGGCCTAGGGCATAGACAGCTTGTACCCCAGAACAAAGCCAGCTTGCAAATCTAAAGCTCTGGGCGTCAGGCCCAGATCATTGCATGTCTGCAAAACAATGGCTGGTGGGAAGGGAACGGCTGGAAGAGAGACGCTGGGAGGAACGGTAAGAACTGGGTATCAGGGTAGTCTTTTTTTTTTTTTTTCATTTGTTCATTCAATAAAATTGACAACCTGGACTCAATAGAATTACATGCCACATGCTGGGTGGCAGTGGCGCACGCCTTTAATCCCAGCACT
>NW_004949133.1:3025217-3042053 GCF_000317375.1 Microtus ochrogaster | reverse complement strand
GCAGAGGCAAGCATATCTCTGTGAGTTCGAGACCAGCCTGGTCTACAAGAGCTAGTTCCAGGACAGGCTCCAAAGCTACAGAGAAACCCTGTGTCGAAAAATATATGTGTGTGTGTGTGTGTGTGTGTGTGTGTGTATCATGCCTAATGTGTGCCAGGCCCTGGGTTCCCTTCCCAGTACCAGGAGCAGGGAGGGGCTGAAATACATTGTAAATACTGAGTTAGGTATTGGGTAGAGTTAAACAATGCAAACATGTCGTGCCCCAATGAAAGGGGCCAGCATCCAGCATCCAGTGGGAGAGAGTAAGTGGTACTTAGACTGATGAGTGGGTATTTCTAGTCGTGGAGTCTGGTGAAGGAAGTGAATTATGCGTGAGTATAGGGCAGGCTTTCCTAGCTTCAGCAGCGCTGATGCAGAGGGGAGGGGGTGTCCTGTGCACTGCAGGATGCTTAATAGGATCTCTGGCCTCTAATTAGAATACCAGCCACACTCCTCACAGCCAAAAATGTCCTGGAAACATTACCTAACAGCCACTGGCCAATTCCTCTACCTCTGTTGACAACGGCTAGCATTGAGAATGAGAACAGGCATGGGACTGAGTTAAGGCTTAAATCCCAGTTCTGACTCCTCTTTCCCTTGTCGCCTCTTTCATTGAGGATGATAGAAGAATGAAATTCAACAGCAGACAGGAGGAGCCTTTTAAGTCTCTGGTCAGAACACAGGCACTCACTACTCATTTGTTGGCAAATTCCTTAAATGGTAACCAGCCCCACGGTCCACACACATTTACAGAGGACTTTGTGTAGGGCTCAGGGCTAAGTTCTGGGGCACAGAACATAATGCAGAACCACTAGTGTTTCAGTGAGCACCAATGTCCGGAGGAGCATTCATCTCCAGTGGACACTGGCTTCCAGGCTGGCTTAAGTTTCCCAGCCCAGCTCACAGACTGGTGTTCTAGCCCCAGGAGGAACCCGCCCCCACTAAGAGGGTTGCTCAGTCCCCACCTCCTGTGCTCCTCCACGAAGCTGACAATCTCCTCTTCACTGTTGGGTTTGTCTGGGATGGTCACAGGCTCATCCATGAAGGCCTCATAGAAATCAATCTCATTCAACTTCAGGGTCAGCTTCTTTGCCACCTTTGAGGAAGTCGACAAGAGTTGTGAGTCGGAGATGCAGGGTCCGAGTGGGAACTAGTAAAAAGGGGAAACGAGCTGCAGGAAAGGAGTCAGAAAATGCGGGTCTACGGGGGGGGGGGTAGCTTAACTTCCCTGGGCTAATTTAACAGGACAATGACAGGGTAGACAATCTAATGCCCCTCTTCCCTTCAACTATATAGAAGGAAGGGATGAGTTTCAGGTGCAGGAGTGCCGGCATGCAGAATGGGACCAAGACCCCATCAATTTGGGAGAGAAGGCTGGGGGCAACTTAAGAGTGTAGGGAGAGCGGTGCGGTTTCGGGGAAGAGAACCTTGCTGTCGAAGGTGGCGAAGAAAGGGATATAGGGATGAAACTCTTCAGCGGCATCCTCGAAGGCTTTGTAGTCTGAGGGGAAGAGAGGACAGTCATTCCCAGGGTCTGCCAGAGAATCAGCCCCTTGGCTTCTCTGCAGATCTTCCTGGACCCATCTCCTCTAGCCTCTAGTTCTCTGAGAATAAAATACAACTGAACTGTAGCGGAAGTTCTGGAATGCGGGGCTGTGGGGGGGTGGTGGAGGATTGGGGAATGCCCCAGGGTAGAGGAGACAGGACAGATGAAGGAGCTGACCACGGGAAGGAAGGAGAGGGACAGGAAGTTCAGAAGCAGAGATGCTGAGAGCCATTGGCAGAAGGAGGGAGGCAGGAGGACAGGGTGGCAAGCGAGGACAGAGAGGGGAGCAGTGGAGCTGTTACCCACGCTCTGAGTCTTTGTTCTTGAAATAGCCAATGAGTTTGATCTCATCCTCAATATTCTCAAATGCCTGCAGCTCTCGTTCACCTTCGATCAATTCCACAGGGTCTTCTAGAACCTGGAAGAAGAAAAACATGGAGGAGACCATTTCTGTCCTCACTGATAGGACCCAGAGAGGGATCTAGGGAAAGGCAGGGGACTTTTTCGGGATAAAGAGCTAGCTGGTGGTAGAGGGTGGGCACATGGCCCGTGTGCTGTACACTGTTAATGGTGTTGTGCCATGTGTGTGAGGTGTATGTTCTGTATCTTCTGTTTGGCATGGGGTATGTTATTGTATGTGTGGTTTATTTATGGGTCTAACTGCGTGGTATATATCTGATATAAATTGTGTATGTTGCACGTTATATGTGATATATGTGTATTGCATGTCATGTGTGCTGCCTATGAGTGTGCATTGTATGTATGCTGTGTGACTGGTTATATGTGGTACTGTATATGATGTGTGTTATTTGTTACGTGTAAGCATATACGCGTGGTATGTGTCTGTTTTGTGTCTGATCTGTGTGAAACATGTTTATCTATTTTACGTTGCCTGTGGTATGTGTGCAGCATATGTAGTATGCGTGTCTGGTTTGTGCTGTCTGTGGTGTGTGTGGAGGGGTGGAGGGTGGATCAGTAGGGACTAAGGGGCACTGGAAACGTCAAGGCTGTCAGGCTCAGGGGAGTCCTCACATCAAGCAGAAACTCCACCAGCGTGTCCGCAGCAAATTCGCCATCGTACTCAATGACTTCATCTCCTTTAAACACATAAATGCTGTCCTCTTCAATTAGTCCTAAGGAACACAGGGGAGGTGAGCCGCGACCCCAGCCTTCCCTGAGTCGAACTTCTGGTTAGAGCCCACCCACTGGCTAATCCCAGCAGACTCATCCCCGCCTCACCATTTCTCTCCCCCACCCACTTACAACAACTCCTTACACCCTGCATTCTATGTCCGTGCCTCGGGATTGAGTTCAGGAGCTAACCTCACAGCTGAGCAGGCTACGAAGCTGGGGCAAGGAGGGGTTGTGGGGAGCAGGTAGGGTTTGAGGGGAGGAAACCAGAAAGATGCGGATTCTAGCAACACAGCTCCCTTGCTCTGCCTACATAGCCGGGGATGACTATTCCTGAAGACTCTAGGAGCTGCTTCTCTGCTACGGCCGTCCAGATAACTTGTTGCTAACTACCCTTCCCCCATCCACATCCGGTGTCCAGCCTGTGCTGCCGCCTGGTGGCTGGGTGATGTAACATCTGTGCTCTGCTAAGAGGGGGGAGGGGAGGGACGAGGGGGAGGGTGGGGGAGGAGAGGAGTTGAAAAGGTTTTTGCAGAAGGTCTCTGGCTATGCCTGTATTCCTTGGTTTCCCCTTTCCTTCTAACACCTAGCTGTGTTTCTTTTTCTTTGTTTCTTCTCTTGCGTTTTTTTCAACTAAATTAGGTTAGTATACAAAGCAAAGTATCTACATGCTTTTTTTTTTTTGGTTGTTTCACTATGTTACCGAGGAGGCTTTGAGCCCAGAATATTACTGCTTTATCCTCCCAAGTACAAGTATTGCAAGAATGAGCCACCATGCCCCTGCTCATGCCCAGCCTTAGCCATTTTTTAGATAAAGATGGCTACCACCCCACCCCACTCCATCTCGTGCTGGGATTGGAGCAGGCACAAGTCTCTGAATAGAATAGCTCCTAGTCTCAGACTCCCCTCCCCACCAGAATAGATATGGTAGAATTCCTAAGCCCCCCCGTCTCTCTCCAAAGTCCTCCACCGAGGCATCTCTGGTCTGGTATCCCCTTTCTGCTTTTTGCCCCTCCTTCCCTTTCTTACCTAGTTTCTTGGCCACAGCTGCATCTTTCTCAGAGTCCACCAGGCCGAAGCCAACACCCTTGTCTTCTAGGACTTGGGCTGCTAACTGGAAGGAGGAGTCAGGGTTAAAATTAGCTCCTAGAATTCTTATTTAACCCCCTTCCCCATTTAACGCTTTCCCACCATCAGGTCAGCTGAGGTACAAGAAGCTTAAGCATTGACCTTGACCATTCTTTAAGATGCACACTCTCCGCAAACACCCCATGATCCTAGCCTGTCTTTGGCGCAGTGTTTTTAAAGATCGTGGGTATTTACTGCTCATTGTAAAGTTCCTGAGGGAAGCTGAGGAGTCTCACTTTCCCTGAAGGGCTGGGCTCTGCCTTCCATCTTGATCAAAGGCCAAACTCAGCATAGGGGAATATAGGATCCTTGGGACCCTCAAGTAACTCCCAAAATGAGAACTGAGACAGATGGGGGGGGGCGCGGCTGGTCATGTTGTTGAAGGGTGGGAAAGTCTAGAAAGTCAAGAGGTCACCATTCATCACCCAAGGAGGGAGAGCCACGACAGAAACTAAGTAGCATTCTTCTTCCAGATCCATCTCCCCCCTTCCCTTAGTACTGTAGCATTTCCAGCCAGTCTTCAGGGTAGTCACAGGCTGGTCACTCCCCCACAAGCCTCCCCACCCAGCAATCCACCCTGACTCTTTCTGCTGTGGGTGCAGCTGCACCCCGCCCAGTCCTGCAGCACAGTGATTCTTAGGGGAATGGGAGGGCCGGTGGCAGGTGGATGGCAGAGGCTACTGAGCACTCAGGATAAAAATACTTGGCTCATCAATCAGACAGCGGTTTCCAGAGCCCGACAGGGCTCACAGAAATGCAAGCCTGGGACCTGGTGTCTGACACTGAAATGTTCCAAGTTTTCCATACAAAGTGGAGCCTCTGTATCACCAAGCTGGAGAAGGAACCAGAGAAGTTCAGACAAAAAACAAAATAAAGCAAAACAAAACAGCATGACCATATCGCAGCTCCCTTAGGGTGTGTGTGGCCATGTATCCCAATCTAGGCTTCCCCCCTGCCACTTCCCCCCACACCCTTGTGCTTTGTATTAACCGTCTCTGCTGTGGGTTAAGTCAGATTTGGGGTGGGGGTAAAGAAATCTCTTCTCCAAAAGAAAAGACGGGGATGGCATGCTGAAGCCTCCTTCAACCAAAAGAATTTTCTGTAAGGACATTTGTTTAATCCACTAGGGACAAAAGAGGAATTGGAGGAGGGAAAGGGACCGGGCTGGGAGGCTTGTGGGAGGCCTCCAGGAGATGTTTAACTACATAGTCATTAAGTCAGTCATAGATAAATATCAGTCCTGTTTACATTCCTGCTGGGTATTGGGGTATAGCCCTAAGTGTGTGAGGGGGGCATATTTTGACTAGGAGAGAACATCGCTGGTATGGAGCCCAATGCAGAGGCCTGCACACAGCCCCCTCCCCCCACCTTCCCAGCTAAACCTGGGATCCCTGCCTCCTACTGCACAGACTTGCCCTAAAGTTACCAAAGAAAGCATAGGGCCCTGGTTCCTGAGTCTTTTTCTTTTGGCTAAGGCCACATTCCAGTCATGCTGTCCATGAAGACAAAGGCCCTGTGATACTCTGACCCCAGCCGCCGCCACCCTCAGACACGGGGCTCACAGAAGGGACTGGGCATGCTCCTTGGGCCTGCTATTCTCTACTCACCTCCAGGATTAGCTCCTCCATCTCAAATTGTCTTTGTGAGGCCTTGTCGTCCTCGGGGGGCTCATGGTAGAGGAGGGCCAACACCTCATACTTCTTGAACACATTCTTGTAGTTCTTTGCGTTCACATTGATGACACGGTCCACACCATCGTACTCGGGGAAGTCCAGCCCTTCCTCCCCCTGGACCCCTGGCTTGGGTATCCCCAGCACCAGTACAAACAGCAGTGCTAGCCGCAGCTTGGGCACTGCCCTGGCCCCCATCCTGTCAGTAGCTCTCATGGAGGTAGTGGGAGCTAGGTCTGCTCTCCTGGTCCTGAGGAGGTTAGCTGAGATAGGGAGGTGTCCCTGGATACAAGAGTCCTGAGTTAGGGGCTCTGGGTGGGGGGTGGGGTAGGGAGTGGGCCAGAGCAGTGGACAGAGGGCACTGCTTGGTCCTGGAGAAACTGCCGACAGAGCCAAGTGGAAAGGGGTCAGGAGGAGCAATAGGAACAGGGGCGGGGAGGGAACCGGAGCTGCCCCTTGAAACTGGCACCCCTCCGTCCCCACCTGGTCCTGTCTAAATATGTCTCTGTGGTTGGCAGGAGAGATGGATAACCTTCTGAGGCCAGGACAGCTCCCTGAGAGCCTGAATCCTCCCGCCTCCTACACCTCTTCCCTAGGCTCCCTGCAGCTCCTTCCTTCCCCCTCCCCCAGTGGCCAGGGCTCCTCAGCCCCTGGCCCCATGCAGGCCTAAGAGCTCATCGCCATATTAAGAAAGGGAAAGGGAGAGATGCCGGATCTAAAAATAAGACCAGATGAGTTAGGGGTAAGTGAAGCCGAGGCTGGAGGAGGGGAGATGGAGGGGTAACAGGGATCCCAGGGTAGGACAAGGCTAATCGGAAAGAAATGTAGGTGAAGAGGTGGACACAGTTCGGGTCCCAGGCTAAGCTGAGGATGAAGTGGGGGAAATGCCGTCTTTCTTCTGATGCCTAAAATCTAGCAGTCATCCATAGATAAAGTCTATTTCTTTCATCCTACAAAGGAGAGAGGGGCAATAAAAGCACATTCCAGGCTCCAGGAAAGAAACCCCCTGCAGTTCCCTTTAAAGAACGTGGACCAAGGATGAGATCATTCTCTGAATAAAAGATGGAGCGGAGTCCAAGACCAGAAGCCTGGCTTCGCTCCAGCCTGTTTCCTTTGCTTCACTCACCAGTCCTAACTCAGGAATGTACGGGGAAGGACAGGGCTGGCCCGGATTCCATCCTGTAGGGATGTGGGCTTGGGCTTTCTCAGCCTGCAAGGACCACTATGAGGGAGGGAATTCTGCTCGGCTGCTTCCTCCCAGTGCTCTCTGCCCTGATCCTGCGGGACTCTGTTTCTAGGACATAGAGGGCCGAGCGGGATGCCCAGGCTACGTGATTCTAAAGAGAGCTAATAATAAAAAAAAAATACTATTTTTTCCTATGTCTTTGATAAGGCACCAGATGATCCGGTATAAACCTGGGAAAAATCAACATGAGGTAAACAGGAAGAGGTGGGCCCTGTGCAAAGTTACCCAGGACTGTGGATTAATTCTATGCATCTGAGACCCGAAGCAGAGCTGGAGGTGTGAAAACTGTAGTTTCAGGCTCCTCACTTGGAGGTGAAGAGATGACTTTAGCTTTTGGTATCTAGCAAGACCCCTTTTATGGCCTTCTAGGGTTCACACTCGATAGGAAGTACACTGGGGCTCAAGGGGGATCGTGAGAAGATCACCCTAAAGCCAGCTCTCCTTGTCCCCTGCGCAAGGTTTTTCTCATTCGGGAAAAATAGTGTTTATTTTGCATCTAGGTAGAAACATGAAGCTATGTTAGCAGAATAGCTTCTTTCGTTGCCCTGTGACAGACCTCACGCGCCTAACTTACATTCTTAAGAACAGGGGTGGGTATAAGAGGGACAGCTGCCATGGTAGCAGGGGAGACCAGAGCATGGCGCTGGAGCTGGGGCCATCTCAGAGTCCTGTCTCTTGATCTCCCAGGAGAGCGCCCGGTGTGCCAGGCAGAGCTTACAACCCTGGCTGCAAAGGCCACCCAGGCCTGCCCATGAGTAGATCCAGTCTTGGTGTCTCATTTCTGCAGGGTTCTGGGGAGAGGCAAATGTCTGAAGAGACAATGGGGCACTAGATGTCTTCCACCGTGAATTAGACCTTTGGAATCAGACAGGACTCCATGGGGACCCTGGCCCCTTCAGCTCCTCCTATGCTGCCAGCTCTCCCCACTGGGGGCCCTTTCTGGCTTCATTTCCACCCTTAACCTTTTCGGCTCCTACATGACTGTTCTAGTCCCCCTCTCTCTGATGCTTCCTTCTGCGGTGTCTTCTCCGTCCCCTTCCTTCCCAGGCTCCCCGTGTGCAGCCCTTTGGATGGATTTAACACGCCTCAGCCACCCATATCAAATGACCCTGAGTTGGGGTGTCAGTATTTTTAACCCACCAGACACTCAAAGTTCCTTACTACTGAAACTTGAGGAGCTGGTCCCCCTCCTCCCCATCTCACATACCTCCCCACCTCGTTTCCATCTTCCAGGGTCTGTTTCAGCCCTGTCAGCAGCCTGGGTGGACCCCAGACTGTTAGAGCTCTGTCCCCAGGAGACCTTGTGTTGGAAGACGAAAGGGGTGGAAGGAAGTCTCTGAGAAAGGAACCCGATACAGAGAAAGAGGGGCTGGCTACATCCTTCAATGTGAGGGATTTTTTTTAAAAATTTTGTTGTGGGGCTGGGCGGTGGTGGTGCACGCCTTTAATCCCAGCACTCGGGAGGCAGAGGCAGGCGGATCTCTGTGAGTTCGAGGCCAGCCTGGTTTACAAGAGCTAGTGCCAGGGACAGCCTCCAAAGCTACAGAGAAACCCTGTCTCGAAAAAACCAAAAAAAAACCAAAAATTTGTTGTGTTTTCTGACAGCCTGCAACAAAGCCCATCCTTCAGGTCCATGCTCCACTCCCATTATCCTGTTTAGTTTTTGTTTTGTTTGTAACCGTGTTTGGTTCCAGTTACCACTGAAAGAGTAGTTTGAAGAGTGGTTAATGGTACAAGTTCCAGAATGAGGCTCTAGCTTCTTCTCCTACGAAACAGAGTGCAGTGGTGGGAATCTAGCAATGGCAGGCACAGCCCTTGCCGCGGTGTTGGGAGATGTGCACTGGTGCCTATGCTGTATTTTGGCAACAGCTGCTGAGTTCCTCCCGGTTTTCCTCGGCATTCTTGTGGTTCCTTTGGGGCACAGATCCCTAAAAGGTCCCCGAGAAGGAACTCAGAGTCTCAGAGCAAAGCAGAGGTGCTCACTGAGCAGAAACGAGGGATCGAGGGAGAAGACAAAGTGGGGAGGAACCACAGGAAGAGGCTGGGTAGGAGAGAGGTTCCTTGCACCTTTTTGCTAAGACCGGGAAAGCTTGGGTCCAGGGCTCAGGGTGTAGCTCAGCAATACAATACTTGTCTAGCACGCACAGCGCCTGTTTCAAGATTATACTGGAGAGAAAGGCTAAAGGATGGGCTGGGTTAGAGATGTCCTACTGACAGGCCTGCTGGGCAGGAACCACCAGTCTGCCCTGGAGGAGAGAACCTCGCCACACTCCATGTGACTGTTCCCAAGTCATTGAGCCTTGCTGGACCTGATGTCATTAGGTCTCCTTGAGAGCAACAGTGTTGTGGCCTGTTGTCTGATCTGAGAAAATCCAAGTCAGATCTAGATTATTTGGTCCCACACGCCCCAAATGTGGGTGCAGAAATGGGTGCTATGGTACCTCTACAAGATACAGCTCAGCGTCAGCTGGTTCTAGCTAGACTTTGGGGGCATTCTCTTGTCCCTTACACTGACAGCACATGAGAGATTGATCTTAAAATGGGAAATACCCTTCAGCGACAAGGAGGTTTAATCTTCTGTTTTTAAAGGCAGGGTCTCACTGTGTAGCCCTGTCTGGCCTGGCACTCAATATGTAGACAGGCTGGCATCAAATTCACAGAGGTCCAAATGTCTCTACCTTCCAAATGCTGGTATTAAGGGTATATGCCACCACACTCAGCCCCAGACGCTTGATTCTAGTACCTTTTCAGCCTCCTCTCAGGTCTCTGGAGGTCTCCCTTGGCCAGTTACAATTTTAAGTGTGGGAATAGAACTTTGTAGCACCCTCTAGTCCCCCCAAATCAGATTCCTACATACCGAGTTAGGCGAGGGCTGCTCCAAATGTTTACTCTCTAGACTGGCTACTGAATGTATCAAGACTGTGTACCTCCTTGCTGGGCTCCAGACAGAGCAGGCTGGGCTTTCCCCAACCCACCCCATCTCCTACCAGTTGCTCTTGGTCCAGCCCCAGGAATGCCTCTCTCTCATCCAGAGTAAATTCAATCCAATGCCTCTGCCCCCCCGCTTGGCTTTATCTCAGATGTTGTGTTACACTCAGTCTCAGCTTTTGGGAGACCGATGTCATGTGAAGATCTTTCTCTGCTGCACTCAGTAGTACGTTTCCCTCTCCAGCCAGCCTGTGCAGAGGAGACAAAGAGGGCTGAGAAGAGGGAGTAACCACGAGAGTCTGCAGGGGAGCTCCGCGGAAGGGCGGGCAAGGGTCAGGCAGAAAGCCTGCCACGTGGAACAGGGCCCCGAGCACTGGGGGGAACAAGCAGATTCAGGACTAGAGGACAGGGGTCCAGGAAGAGAAAAGGACAGACAGTGAGACGGAGGAAGTCAGTGGGTCTGGGGAAGCCGGATGGGATGGGAAAACTTGCTAGAGTGTTGGTGACCACTCTAGAGCAAGGTCCAGGGCAGCCTTACCACCAGGCCGTCTACGGATGATGAGTTTTCTGACTTCATCATAGATGAAGATGAGAACACTGTACGGAAGGGCGCAGAACCACCAGTTTATCCTGCAGAGAGCGAGAGTTGGTTAGTGTGGCTGAAGATACAGGGGTCAAAGCAATGGTGCATGGGAACATTGGAGACTGAGCTGGGCGCTAGAGTTGGGGAGGTGAACTGAGATCCAGTAGATACTCCCTCTGAGGAGGTCAGAACCTGAGTGCTAAGGGAGAGAAAAGACACAAGACAAATCTGAAATGCCAGTGGCAAGACGATAAATGTCATATCCAGAGTTAAATGCAGCATTTAAAGAGGTTGTCAACTGACTTTCATGAGCTGCTGAGAGTCTCTCCTTTCCCCTGCTGTTTTTCTGCAGAGTCTAAGTTCTACAATTATGGAAGGGAATATATACACTTATTTATGTGTGCCTATATGTACTACCATATTGCCAAATAGACACTTTTTTTTTTTTACCTCTTTGAGTCTCTTCTATAATTAGGGACCAGGAAGATGGACCCAAGGAGTTTTATACCCTTGAGTGACAGAGAACCATACATAAATCAACAGCACTGTTCAACAGAAATACAATGCAAGGGTGGAGAGATGGATGGAGATAGTGGCTCGGTAGTTGAAGTGCTTGTGGCAAAAGCCTGGTTACCTGTGTTCGGATCCCTAGAACTCATGCAAAACCCAGATGCACTCACACAAGCCTCTGTAATCCCCTAATGGGGGATGGGAGGCAGGGGCAGAAGAAGCTGCAGACTCAGGTAGACCAGTTAGCCCAGTGCATGCATCAGTGAACAGCAGAGAGACTCTCATCTCTAACAAGGTGAGAGGTGAAGACTGATACCAGAAGTTGACCTCTGACCTCCTCGTGTGTACCATGGTACACACGCACCTGCACTCATATAGGAACACATCATATGCACACACAGATGGACACACAGAGACAAAGGAAAAACAAAGAGAAAAAGATAATGCAAACCACATGTGAAATTTAAAGTTTTCTAATGTCTGTATTAAGATAAAACACAAGAAATTTTAATTTTATTTAACTCAATATATCCAAAATACCATTTCAACATGTGTATAATCAGTAGAAACGTTATTTTGTTGTGTTTTGTTTTAAGACCCAGTCTTTCTATATGACTCAAGCTGCCTTCGAACTTGTGATTCTCCTGCCTCAGCCTTTGAGTGCTGAGAAGCAGGCATAGAACCCCATGCCAATCAATAGAAACAGTACTAATGAGAGTATACATTTTTCTTTTAATACTAAATCTTGGAAATCTAGTGTATATCATGTACTGCTCACCTTTCTTAACTCAGCTACTAAATATTCTTTCCCACCCTCTATGCAGGATCTCATCCAGACTGGCCTTGAACTTGCTGTGTAGCCAAGCACAATCCTAAACTCCTGATTTTTCTGGCTCCATCTTTTTTTTTAAGTTATCTTATTTTTAAATTTTTATTTATTATATATACAGTGCTCTGCCTGCATGTATCCCTGCAAGCCAGAGAGGCACCAAATCTCATCACAGATGGTTGTGAGCCACCATGTGGTTGCTGGGAATTGAACTCAGGACCTTTGGAAGAACAGGCAGAGCTCTTAACCACTGAGCCATCTCTCCAGCCCCCTGGCTCCAACTTTCAAGCGCTAGGATCACAGTCATACACCATGTCCAGGTTTGGGATATGAAACTTTCAGTGACTAAAAGGAAATACAGTCCAAAAAATAAAATATTTTTTTCCTTTCCTTTTCTTTCTTTCTTTTTTTTTTTTTTTAAATGTGATCTTAAGTTGCCAGGGTGGCCTCAGATTCATGATTCTTCAGCCTCAATCTCTCAATCTCCTCCATTGCTCAGACTGGGGATTACAGTGCTGCTCTATGTAGCCCATACTGTGTTTACGGACGTATTTAGTGTTGCTTTAGTTTTTCACTTTAAGCAAGTTAAAATTACAAATACATATTTTCATGCTCCTTAGTCATATTCAAGAGCTCAGTAGTCACATAGGGACAGTGGCTACCATATTGGGCTGAGAAGACTTAGGTTGGGGTTCATCTGCTACACACACCACAAATATAAATGCTAATATGCAGACACCTTTTCAATCCTTGAACAACAATTATATGTACACCCTGAATCTGTGTAAGGTATCAGGGAAACAAACAAACAAACAAACAAGATCACACGATGGCTTTTTATCTCAAGGAGTCCAGAGAGAAAAGAGATGGAGGGGCACACAAGATAATTTTAGGTGCTATGTGCTTGGCCAAGGTGCATACAGAGAGCAATAGGGCTCACCTTCGTTTGTTACTGACATCAACAGCAACCAAGGCAAAGCTACTATTAAAACCTCCTCCATGAGCCGAATATGTTCAGTGCTTAAAACTAAGTTCTACATGCAATTCTGAACACGCTGCCAGGTTCTATTACTTTCCCCAGTGCTGGAGCACAAGCCTAGGGTCTCGCCTATGTTATGCCTGTGCTCTGCCACTAATCTACGTAGAGAGTCCTGCAGGGTGTGTGCTGTGGCTGAGGCTCAGAAGAGCTGCCTATTTCCTCAAAGTCACAACATATACAGAGTTGAGTTTCAACCTTAGGATTGTCAAGGACTAAGGCTAGCCCCGTCATTAAATATTAGTTGAGCACCTATATTGTAGGAAGCAGTGTGTAACACTGCAAGGGACGGGCAGGTGAACAAAGCTGCTGAAAATATGAGAGATGAATTGGAAGAACATGCACTAAGTTATTCTGATAGGCTGCCTGTGCAGGTGACATGGTGGCAAGGGGGAAGGCACTTCGACGTTTTCCTTGGTAAGTTTTAGATTCATAACTTCAATGCTAGGGATAGAAACCCGGGCTTCGCACATGCTGGGCAAGCATGCCATCACTGAGTTACATCAGGAGTTCAAGGTCATTCTCTGCTACACAGTAAGTGCAAAGCCAGCCTGGGTACATAAGCATGAGACCCTGTCTCGAACATTCATAAGCATATATTAATGTTAGCGCAAAACATAATAACAACCTGAGAGTTGACTAAGACAGGGAACCAGACAATAAGAATTTCAGTATGCTCATTTTCATATATTAAAACAAATTAATATATTATTAGAACTAATAATCTCATATACCAAAACATTCTCACATTAAAACAGACTTGTATGAAAAAAAAAAGGATTCGTTAAGCTAACCATAAATTTGGCTCTTTGTTTTGAGGCAGGGTTTCTATCCCAGGTTGGCCTCAAACTTACTATGTAACCAAGTGACATGGGATGGTCCTTCTGTATATGTGTTGCTTTTATTGGTTAATGAATAAAGCTGTTTTGACTAATGGTTTAGCAGAGTAAAACCAGGTGGGAAATCTGAACAGAGATTGAAAGAGAAAATAGGCAAAGTCAAGGAGACACCATGTAGCTGCTGAAGGAAAGATGGCTGGAATCTTAGTGGTAGGCCATCATGGTGATACACAGATTAATAGAAATGGGTTAATTCAAGATGTAAGAGCTAGCTAGAAATACACCTGAGTCATTGGCCGAGGAGTGTTGTAATTAATATAGTCTCTGTATAATTATTCGGGTCTGGGCGGCCAGGAAGGAAACAAAGCAGTCTCTGTTTACAATAATGTTCCTGATTCTACTTCCTAGGACTACAGGTATGCACCACTCCACCTGGTAAAAGAGACTATTGTATTAGGACTAAGAAATATGTATCTTCATCCAATTCTATCAGATGCCGTCATAAAATTCCCCTCGATTAAACACTGTTAAGTCTGCTGAATTTGCAAGCCCAATGGCATGTAATCATTTGGCATAGTCTCTAATACTGCTCCAGATAAAGGTCATAGATTGAGTGTGAAAGAATCTCTGAGTCACCGAGTGTAGCTCCACTGGTCTGGGCAGTCCCCTACCTGGTGATTGTTCCATTCAAACACACATTTCCTTCCACTTCCTCCCAACTGTTCCCCCAGTGGTGGCATCTCTTCCTTCACTCACCTGAGAGGGTACATTCGCAGGGCCACATCCATGCCTGGAGTGTAGGACAGGACAGCTGCCAGGAATGTCTCCTCAAAGATTCCAAACAATAGGACTTTGTTTCTGGAAAGAAAGATTGACGTTGATAGATGTAGGAAGAAAAGGCAAGGGAATGGCGTGTTTGAGCCTGGGAGGGTTGGTGGCTACCGGGGGATGCTCACTTCATGCCCTGCTTGAAGAGCGAATTTCGGCGGGTCTTGCAGATGATGAGGTCAGCCCACTGCACAACCACGATGCTGATGAAGAAGGCTGTTTGGCATGTGTACTCCACCACCTTCCGCTGCTCGTAGGTCTGGGGGTAGGGTGTGCAGAAAAGTGATATCTGGGTCAGAAAGGAGTTTAGATACACCCAAGAATTTCCTACCTTTCTCACCTTTCAGAACCCAGAGTCTGAGCTTTGCTTTGCCTGGAATCTTCTAGCCCTGTGTACATTAGCTTTCTTAGCACTTTCTATACTGCATTTAATATTTTTGTATTTTCCCTACATGGCCGAAAGTTCTTTGTGTCCCTTCCTCGTACTTCGCCTATTGAATGTTGTGTAGCATGCCTCAGTAAGTACTAAATTCACTAAGTTAGGACTATGATTAAAAGAAAGTGGACTTAGGCCAGCAGAATCCAGAGGTCATAGGGAAGGCAGATCCAGAGGGCAGTATGAAGACAGAGCAGGGAGGAGTGTCCCAAAAGAGTGGAAGACAGAAGTCTGGGGCCGTAGCTCAATTGGAGCGTGCTGGCCTAGCAACCAACCCCGTCGGATAGCAGACAGAAGGCAACTCTCTTATTCATTTCATGGTTCTTTCATTTGTATTTTGTACATAAGGGAATTAGAATCTAGTAGGAGGCATAAAATTACTAACAATGCCAATACAATAGTTATAATAGAGAAGCCAAGGGCATCGTAGCAACACAGAAAAGGTGCATCTAAATTAGACTCGGGGCAGAAAGCTGGAGAAAAGAATCTAGGCTTAAAAACAAAACATGTTTCTAAGTATATATAAGAAATTAATAGGTGAGTTTGCAAAATATTAACACAGTAACTATGAAACCACTTGGGATGTACCTAAAGTTGTACTTGGATAGAAATAAAAAAGCTTATATGGTTAGAAAACAAAGGTTAAAAAATTTTCTGGGTATGGTGGTACACAACTTAAACATTAAACATAACAACATTTGGGAAGTAGAGGCAGGCTGATTTCCATATTCAAAGCCAGCCTGGTCTGCATAATGAAACATTGTCTCAAACAAACAAACAAACAAAAATCCAAACAAACAAAAATTTGATGAGCCAAAAGCGGAACATAGGCCAAGAACAGCCAGCATATTTGCGTTCCAGTGAGCGCTTCACCGTCTGTGACGGTCCTTGTCATTGTTCAGAGAGTTTAGCATCTGACTCACTGCTACTCTACTTCTGCTCTTGTCCTCATTTTTGGAGATTTAAATATTCATATTTATGAATAATCTTCCATTACCATGGCTTCCCATTTTTTTTTTATCCCCTCTAATTCTGTTGCCTTTCACACTCTAACTGGGCAGCTTGTTCTTAGAGTTAAGTTTTAGATATTATCCTAAATCCTTTCCAATACCTACAGTTTTCTGCAATTTAAATTTCAAGCATCTTTATCTTCCATGTTTATCCTTCCAACTCATTCTAGTATATCAATTTCAATATTTCCTAGTATTTCTTGGACTTACTTTAAATCTGTTAACTTGATATGTTTTATGCACGCACACACTCCCGGGCACACACACAACCTCTCCTCCCCTAACTAGAGTAAGCTCTGTAAGAACCATGGCTTATAGGCTGGGTGCAGTGCATACCTTTAATCCCAGCATTTGTGAGGAAGAAGCAAGAGACATGTAGATGTGTTAGAGGTCATCCTAGTCTACACAGAAAGAAACTCATGACCATGTTAGTTTACTATCATATCCCCGGGGTCTAGGTCAGTTTCTGGTATAGGTTGTGATAAGTGGGATTAATGAAAATTTCTTAGGAGATAATGAACTATTATTTTAACTGTAAGTGTGTGCTTTCTGGGTGGAGAGCTTTCTGCTTTGTCGTCTCGAACTCTAACCCTCTGGAACTATAAGCCTAGAAGAAACTTTTTCTTCTATAAGTTTCCTTGGCCATGGTGTTTAATCATAGCAATAGAAGAGTAGCTAAGGGGCTAAAGAGATGGCTCAGTGGTTAAGAGCAATCGATGCTCTTGCAGAGGAGCCAGGTTTGGTTCCCAGCATCCATATGATGGTTCACAGCCACACTTAAATCTAATCCAAGGTATACAAGGACCTCTTCTGATCTCCATGGGTCACATACACAACACAAACACATAAAATAAATGTAAAAAAATAAAGAAAAGAAATGTAACTAAAACAAAAATTGGTGCCAGGAGTAGGGTAATGCTGTGGTAGACCTGCCCATGTAGTTTTCTTGGAGGGATATGGAAGACTTTGGTGCTTGGATCTGGAAAAATAGTTGAATGTTGTAAGCAGAGCTTAATGGGCCAATTTAGTAGGAGTTTTGAAGACAGTAGTAAGAGCTAAGTACAAGATCTATGTAGA
>NW_004949133.1:3011753-3024915 GCF_000317375.1 Microtus ochrogaster | reverse complement strand
AAGAAGAAGAAGAAGAAGAAGAAGAAGAAGAAGAAGAAGAAGAAGAAGAAGAAGAAGAAGAAGAAGAAGAAGAAGAAGAAGTAGTTGAAGTTTGAGAGGAGAATATTATTAGGCACTGGACTAGAGATGATTTTTGTGCTATTTTGGCAAGGAATGTGGCTGTTTTCTTCCCTCATCCTAAGAAACTTACCTATGGCTAAATTTGAAAGTAACGGACTAATTTCTTTGGCAGAAGAGATTTCAAGATGGCCTAACACTGACTCTGTCACAGGGTTATTAGTAATCACTATTATGTGAACCAACAATAAAAAAAGAGGAAGTATGGCAAAAAGGAAATACCAAGTGTACAGCTTGAGGAGAAAAAGCATATCAGGACGTTTAATGTTGCCCCCAGTGTGCTGAAAGCAATAAGGAGACTAAGGAGAGACCTGATCTATGTTGGGATAAAGGGATGGGTGCCCTCAGGGTAAGAGCCCATGGGCAAGGGAAGCATTAGGGAAGCATCCTTGAGATGTTGGAAATGCCAGGGCCATAAGACACCTGCCAAGGATTGCTGCAGACAGGGAGCAGAACCCGTCCAAGAATGAGAAGTGAGTTGCAGGCAGCAATGCTGGATAGGTGGAGTCATCTAAGTCTGCTGGCCCAGACCCAGAGCTGTTGGGTTTCAATCTTGATTCAGTACTTTTTCACTATGTACTGATTTTCTCCCATTGGGACTAATAATGTGTGTTCTGTGCCATTGTATGTTCAATGTATGTAATTTGCTTTTTGATTTTACAGGGGTTTACAGTTAGATTGCTTGAATCTCAGAAGAAATTTTAGACTTTAAAGTAGTGTTGAGACTGTGAAAGACTACTGGGGACTTTTGAAGATGGACTAAAAACATTTTGCCTGATCATATGGCCAGGAAACTATGGGGCCCAGGAAGTGGAATGTGATGATTTGAATGATAATGGTCCCCATAGACTCATGTTTGGATACTTGGTCTTCAGTTGATAGAACTCTTTGGGAAAGATTAGAAGGTAGGGCCTTGTTCCTGGGGGTGGGTTTTGAAGTTCCTCCTGTCATCCCCCTGTGAGCTCTTGGTCTCCAGCTTGTGGTTGGAGATGTGCGTTCTCAGCTGCTGCTACAGCCCCCACTTGCTACCTTCGCAGGTCTTCAGTATGGAAGACAAATTCTTGTCATGTAAAATTATTTTTAATTAAATTTAATCTATTATAAATAAGTATCATGCCACATCTTGGCCATAGAGTGTAAAACTAACAAGAGCTTGAGTTGAGGGTTGGGGGGATATTGGTCTGGTGAACAGGAGGGACTTTGGGTACCACTGGCTGTTGGATCATTGGAAGTTCATCATCATGGACTTCTGATGGCTCGTGGGGTTCCAACGGCAGAAGCCACAAGTGTGTAAAAGATATATTTTCAGCAACTAAGATTTGAGCACACATTTTTTTGAGACAAGGACTCAAGCATATAGCCTAGGCTAACCTTGAACTTGCTATGTTCCTGGGCTCACTTTCCATTTGTAGTACTCCTACCTCAGCTTCCCAAGTGCTGGGGTTATGCTATTGGGTGTCTTCCTCAGTCTAACTAGCTGCTCTCAGACCCCACCTCCTTTTCTACTCACCCACTGCTGTCCAAAGCTGTCTTCCAGGTCATTGACGTTTGCATCATCCCAGTACAGACGGATACCCAGCAGATCCCAAGGCTTAAATCCGTTCTCAGACAGGATCACAAAATAGGTGAAGAATCCAGCCAGTGCCTGTATCATCCCTGTGAGTGACAGTCACAGGGGAAGAGAGAGTCTGTTCAGAGAATGCCCCAGAGACTTAGAAGCGGTGGACTGGTCCTTGCTACTAGCTGGGTTAGTGATGAAGGTTCTTGTCATCAGTGATCTGAGCTGGCCATCTCTGAGAGACTTGGTTCCAAACCCTGACATTTGTTTCTAAATTCCAAGCCAGCAGAGCAGAGCCACCTTAAGCCCCCTCTGACACCAAACATGGAGCTCTAGGATTTAGAGTTTGCCCTGCTGGGTTTCAGTCTTGTTTTGGTCCAGCTAGGATCATCTTTGACGCACACATAGTTTTCACTGTGTGTATGGTAGGGGGAGGGGATATTCATGGTGCTGACAGAGGTCAGAAGAGGGCTTCAGATCCCCTAGAGCTGGAGTTACAGGTAATGGGAGCTGCGAATCGAACTTGGGTTCACAGCAAGACAGGATGTGCTCTTGACCACTGCGCCATCTTTCCAGCCCTTGAATCAAGTAATTTTAAAACTAAAAAGGACTATGGTATCACTTCGTTCTTTCTCTCTACTGAGTGCTGGCCGAGCATCAGCAATCTCTATAATAGTAACATTTGCCTGCTAGTTAAGGAGCTTTGCACACAGGTTCTTGTGGACATAGCCCCCTCCGGTTCTGAACTGTTGTCCTAAGTGGGAAAATCAAAGCACATGACTCAATTGTCTTCTGGGCCCTAGAGGCAAGGAAGCAGTGACTCAGGTTTCCAGCGGGTCTGACTCCTATGCCACTGCTGTTCAGACACATTTCCTTCCCCGAATGGTTTCTTCTGTCTCGAATCTCTTCCCTATCCATCCCTTACTCTCTGAAACACTCCATCACACTGAGCTGGTAAAGGACAGAGACTTTATATGGTTCCTACATGTTTTTCAAGGTTGGTCCCAGTGTTAATAGCTACAGCCTCATTTTCCATTACTTCCTGATCAAAACTAAACATCACTAAAAGAATTTGCCCATCACTAACCGCACCTTGTGAACTTCCCTTCTCTGCTGGCTCAGCATACTTGCCTACCTACTTAACTAGTCCAAACCTTATCTTCCGTCTTAAGTTGTCTCCTCCCTAAAACCTCTGTCACTTCAAAACTGGTGAGCTAGCATGCTGTGTGCTCCTGTAGCGCACTACAGCTTTACTTCTTGCTTAGCATGTGAAAAGGCGTAACACTATCATTTTATGTCCGTTTTCTTTACCAGTGGTCTTTATGGACAGATCAGAGACCAACAGTTTTTTTTTTTTTTTTGTGGTTTCAGGGCTAAGCAGTTGGTTGTTGAGAAACTATCTTCCTGACTTCTAAACAGAGGTATCTAAATGGCCAGTCAAGGACACCCTCTCCTCCCCTCCACCCCTCACTTCTCTGGGCTCACCGATCTGCCCATAGGCCATGCCAATGAGCCGGTGGTTCACAAGATTGTCAGTTTTGGGGTTCCGTGGAAGCCTCTTCATGATGTCACTTTCAGGTGTCTCATAAGCCAAGGAGATTGCAGGGACCTGGAGGGTGCAGGGTGGGAATGACAGGTACAGGTACACAGAGACAGTCTAGCTTCGTCCCCTCTTGTGACAAATTTTTCCCTATTTTGACCTATCTTAGGAGTTCCCAGAGTGAGAGCCGGTGCCTACCATGTCAGTGCCCAGGTCGATGCAGAGAATGGTAATGGTACCCAAAGGCAAGGGTATACTTAAGATGATGAACAGCAGGAAGGGGGTGATCTCAGGAATGTTGCTGGTCAGGGTGTATGCGATGGATTTCTTCAAGTTATCAAAGATGAGGCGACCTGGGGAAGATGGCCAAACTTCTGTGAGAAGCAACCAGAGGACACACATCCGATAAGGCAGCTCCTGGCCAGCAAGACTACTAGGAAGGAGTGGTCCATGAAACTGTTGGCAAGTCCAAGACCTTGTGGGCGGGCCCATGTTTTGTCTGTAAATTGTGTGACCATCAAGCAAAGCAATGATTTATTAGCCATGGCCTGACTTTGTACTCTTGGCCCTTGGATTCAACATGGCTAGTGTTACCTGATCTCTGAAAATTAGCAGGGTTGGGTAGAGTTAATCCTGGAGGTGTCTGAGAATGCCAGGATTAAAGACTTTGCAAGATTACGACTGAGTGGAAAGAACCTGAGCTTGGTATAGGCTTGGGTTTGAATCTGATTTTCTGCCTTACTTGTGACCTTGCTCTTTCCTTATGTCTCTCAGTGCAACTTCTCCTGCTTTGCAAGACTGCTAAGTCCTTTCTTAGCTACCCTTCTAAAGGCTGTGACCCTTGCCTGAGTCCCATGCTTTATTTTTTTCCCATTGCTTTATCATACTATGGAATTTGCCCTGTTTGTTGCCTGTCTCTCCTTACTACAGAGTAAATTGTATACGGGCAGGAATTTCTGTCTTTTGTCTCCTGTATCGGGATAGTATCTTGTAAATGGTGCTCAGAAAAAAAAATTTATTGAATTAAATAGATTTAAAATACTGTCAGATTCACACTAGATTTCAGTAAAATAGATTAGTGTGTCTTAGTACGACAGCTTTAGACGGAAATGAGGGAGCCTGGCACGGAGCCTATGGGGTTCTTCTGTTTCAATGGGCATTCTCTTTAGAATTCTGTGGAGAGAGGGTAATTGGGTTCATGCTGTTAATTTGCAGATACTCTCCAATTGGTCTTAACATGTCCTTGTAATTCAGGCAACAAGTTCCTAGGGGTCCCTGCTGAAGACTGAAGCACTCAGTTTCCCAGGGTATAGCTACCTCTAAAAACTTGCAGTGGCTACACTTGAATTCCCGTGAGACCATAAAGAAAGAACGGTGCTATGCCAGAGTCTAGGTCTCCCTGGCAAATCTGGAAACCTTCCAACTTTGTCTTTAAAAAGAACACCCTTAAGGATTAGTTAAATTTTTTTTTTTTTTAAATATGGGTTCTTTCATGTCACACAAGCGGGCCTCAGAATTGCTCTGTAGCCAAGGATAACCTTCAAGCCATGCTCCTCCTGCCTCCATCTTCAGAGGGCTGGGGTAATGGGCATTTGGTGGTGCTGGGACCTAAAGCCAGGGCTTTTTGCATGCAAGCTAAGCAGTCCACTAACAGAGCCATGTTCCTCCAGCTCAAGATAAATGGACTTTTCAAGATTTGTAATTTTTTTGCGGTCCATACAGGATTAGGAAGTTGGATGGTGACCAAAGGCAATGAAGGTAATATGCACTAAGCCCCATTCCAAGGATGGAGTCCCACTGTTAGGTACCCTGCCTCCTCACCCTCCTCCACGCCTGTCACGATGGAGGCAAAGTTATCATCCAGAAGGATCATGTCAGCTGCCTGCTTAGAGACATCAGAGCCAGTGATGCCCATGGCAATGCCGATGTCGGCCTTCTTCAGAGCGGGGGAGTCGTTCACCCCGTCACCAGTCACTGCCACAATGGATCCCTGGTGAAGTCAGACAAGAGTGAAAAGAATGTGTTAGACGCAGGCAGGACCAGTCCCAAATAGCAGCTCGATCCCAGCATCTCATCTCTTAATACTTGTTTGATTTGTCTATGCTCAGCCCTGTCTCTGCTCCCCTGGGCTATGGAAGCTTTCGGAAAGCTTCCGAACTAAAGGCCATCATTGAGGCTCAGCATTCAATTCTCTCCAGGACCCTTCTACCCAGCCCACCTGTTCCCCAGCTGTGTTTGTGGCTGGACTCTGCCAGGCTCCCAGGGGTGCCTTCACTCCCTTACCATTCGCTGACATCCCTCTACGATGATGAGCTTCTGCTGAGGAGAGGTCCGAGCGAACACGATCTCCTTGTAGGACTTGAGGATTTGGTCCAGCTGGTCTGAGTCCATGTCCTTAAGTTCTGAGCCGTGCACTACAATGGCTTTAACAGACCTACGGGGAGGAGTTTCCAAAGGCTAGATCAGAGTGCTGGGGACTCACCTCAGGTTCCAGTGTTCTCTGCGGAACCCTTACGAACTGGTCTCCTTCCCGCCCAGTCTTTTTGTTCTCAGTGTGTAGTGTCCTCAAATTGACTCATCCCATCCTTGTCCCCCCACCCCCCCCCACCTTGTCAACCACTCTTCCCTTTGGCTCCATTTCTTTTTCTGTCTCCTCTGAAAATGCAGTGACTGAATCATATATATATATATACATAAATATATGTATATATATATGTATGTATACACACACACACACACACACACACATATATATATATGAGTGTATATATCACAATCCTACTTGCTGAAGGAGACTCCAGAACTTTAGGAAGTGGTTTTTGATGGGACAGGTTGAGGATAGGGGGGGACATGTCAACTCTGAGTTCTGTTAGGGTCTCACTTGGTATTGATTTGGCTGACAGGGACATTAAGTCGAGCAGCCATGTCCTCTGCTGTCTCGTTGGCTTCTGAAATGATGCCCACACTTTTGGCAATAGCTTTGGCAGTGATGGGATGATCTCCTGTTACCATGATTACCTGGGTGGGGAGGGGGAAGGAAAAGGAGAATGTTTTAGACAAGATCTGGATCCATTGTCTCCTAAGTAATAGCCCATTCAGTAGCTGAGTTCCAAGCTCAACTCCTACAGGCCAAGAGCTATGCTACTGCGCTGTCAGTCCTTGGAGGGAGGCAGGGATGTCAGCTGATGTGACACAGATCCTTTAGGTTCTCTACTTCCCAGGAAGAAGTCAGTGACTTGGAAATACTGCAGAGTTCAGAATTCCATCCAATTGTTCCAGAAGCTGTTTGCAACTTTAAGCAACAACACAGAAGCTCATACCAAAGAAAAGGAATGTCTGGAATAATCTGTTGCCTAGCAAAACTTCACCAAGGCCCTGTGCACACAGACCCTCACTCTACCCATTGCCTTGCCTGGTCCTATACTTTCTACTTGGAAGCTAGCCATGTCCCATTCCTACCCAAAGATGATGCTCTTGTGTCCTACACTTTCATAGCATTCTGTTCCTCCCATGTGCTACCGCTTGACACTTCTCTCTGTGTGCTCTCTTTCCCACTGGCCTGAGAGCTTTGTGAGGGTGACATGGGCAGGCACTTTGAGCCTGTACAATGGCCTGCACTCAACAAGCCATCAACACAGAAATTCCAGGATGAGAACTGAAGGGATAGATGGTGGCTCCCCAGGAGCGCCTCCTCAAGGACCCCAGCTGCCCTCTAGGCCTCCATATAATTTTCCAAGCTCTGATTGGGAGGAAGAAGCAAAACACTGACAAAGCAAAAACAAAGAAATCACTGCTCCCAGGAACAAAAAGGTCAATATGCTTTCAAGGCATGGGAATATGCACGGCAGTGGTTTTCCTCAAAGAACCAACTGTAGGGTTTTCCAAACCCCCACATTCTGAAAGGCTAGCACCACCCCTGACTTGATGGAAGAAGACAGCAGAGCTAGCTAGGCTGTAATTACCAAGGACTTGGGAGACCACACTGAGCTGGTGTACCAAGCCCTGATGTTGATTGTTCAGCCTCGTTGTGCAACAGTGGATCATCAGGAGATTGGCCTGTGGGTTGCATGATGGCGAGGATCCAAGATGGACCTACAAAAGGACTGTCTACATGTGGCCGAGCCCTTCGCCATGTGATTCTGGGTTACACTGTAATGTAAGTCTTCCATCAATAGTGGCCTAGGACCTGCTTCCCAAGGCATGCTCTCTCCCTCATACATTCCTAGTGTCTCACCATGTTAGACCATTCTATAGACTGTTATCTAGTGGCTTCAGCCATACTGCCTCCCTGCCAAGTCAGAGAAATAAAAATACAATGCTCCTTCAAGAGTGAGTTGCTTGGACACAATTTTACTAAGCCCCCATACACTCATATATGAGATACACTCATACAATTGGAGTGCAGTTCTACAAAAAAAAAAAAAAAAAAAAAAAAGCTCCCTTTGAAGAGAAGGGGATCCAACTGCTTTTGGAATTCATCAGGTTCCGGAAGAATTTAATTCCCAACATGTTGATGCTGCCTATACCTCTGATGTTTCCACACCATTGTGCCAGCTACCCTATGCTCCCTTCTACCATCTTCCCCCAGACTAGATCATCTGAAGAAAGCCTTCAAATTCCTTGGGCAGCTCTCAAAGCCTGACTTTTTTATAGAGGGAACCAGGGTTATAATGTGCCAAGTATCTCCATTCTACGGAAGTATTAATGATTGATATAATGGAATTATTTTTTAATTTTTTAAAATCACATTTATTTCAAAGTCATGGGCATACAAGCTACCTGCTTAGTCCTCCAATCATTTCCCTGTAAAAGGCTTTGGGGGTCATGCACCGATTATATGGTTTCTTTTATTCAGTAGTCTGTGACAGTCATCAGCTCTGTGTCACCGCCACTTGGTGGGGGGGATAGTGGCTCAGGAAGGGTTTGCTTTAGAACAAACTCCTACGTGTCTATTACATTTTGTACATTTTGAGAGATGTTGCCATCCTTCTGTCTTATACTTCCCTACCGGGAGAGGGAATGATTCACAACTCCTCACTGAGCCTGCTAACTTCCCATCGGGCTAGAGTGCAGACGGAGGTACACAACTGTAGTGAGACCTAGAAACAGGAGCTGTTCAGACAGCATTGAGCCTCCTAGCTCACGGTCAGCCCTACAAGTCCTCACAAACTATAATGAGCTGGCTGCGCCTCAGGCTGTGGTGACATCCTGATCTGCTGGGCATCCTGATGAGCATTACTTGTTTGCTATCTATTTGGGCCTCCCCACTTGTTGGCACACTTGCGGCTCTCTTCTTATCAAAGAGACCCACAAATCCCCAGGTGAGATAAATTGCTGGCTATAGTCATAATGTTATTCCTTATTCTAATAGTCTACCTCGAAGCTCAGAAAACTCAGATGAATGCTTTCTTCCACCATATGGGAGGGTATCTTACAGCACTTTGGGGGAAACATCAACATTGGTTATTGTATGGAGATGTTCTGTAATAATGCCATCTCCTCAAAGAATTTACTGCCTCAGCGGTTTTGTAAGGTGGTGATTAAAAAATTGATGCAACCTAATTTTCCCCATCGTTTCTTTAGTTCCACCGCGGGCAACCACTATTTAACTAAGCATTGCTCAGGACGACTCTTAGATAAATTGCCAACAGTCGCAGCTGAGAGAGCTACTCCCCCAAAGTGCCTCCAAGGCCTCTGCTCTAGCCAGTTCTTCCCACATCTAGAGGATGCAGCTGATTCAGAATATAAGGTCTGAGCAGCGAGATGTGAGTCGTGGGTCAGTGCAATGACTTGGCGGATACAAACACTTGCCGTACGAGCCTGACAACCTGAGTTCAAATCCTGAAGCACCCAAGATGGAAAGAAAGAATTGACTTCTAAAGATTTTTCTCTGAACTACCCATGAGCATCATGACATGTGTGTTCCCTCACTTACCTATGCGCACACACACACACACACACACACACACACACACACACACACACACGGTCATTCAGTCAACATTTTAAAGACAATGATATGAGCCTTTGACACCTAGAAACATGAATAGACAGAGTCTCAGAAGTGGGGAAATTCCATTGCTGCCTCCTATGACAGCCAAGGTCCACCTCATCAGAGACTTTCCACTTCTGGGTTTGCGATAGTGGAGTTCCACTTTTAGTTTCAGTTTTTTTTTAAGGGTCAGGGGTTTGCAGCTGTTCACGGCACGCCAGGTCCCCAGCTTGCTCTATGACTCATCTTCACTATGGCCTGCTCCAGCCACCAGGCACTTTACCCTCACAATGTTACCGTTCATCCCAACACCAGCTCCCTAGCTCCTCTGTAGGGCAGCGGTAGGAGCTTGTTCAAAATGTGTAACCTCCAGGGGCTTAGATCTACTGAATCAAGATAGGAGGAGATGGGGGGGTGGGGTGAGGAGAGAGGGAGAGGGAGAGAGAAAGAGAGAGAATTCCCAAACTGGGCTAAGAAGCACTGCTTGACAGTGGTTTCAAACTGTGTGCTCAATAGAATTTCCAGAAACTTCTAAGTACTGATGCCTGAGAGCCATCCTAGGGGGCTTGGGGTTCAGCTTAGAGTTTTCACGCTTCCTTGGTGATTCAAACTATCCGTGAGAGACAGGCTTCTGGGGGAAACATCCTATTAGGCATCTTCTAAGAGTAGATGCCATAGACTCAAGGAGGCCGAAATCAGTCGAACCAAGGTTAGTTGACACCTACTCTGGACCAAGCTTTCTACTACCTGCTCCAACTTGTGATGGCTGAGGGGCTCTTGGGGAGGGCAGGAATTTACCTTAATCCCTGCGCTTCGACACTTGCCCACAGCGTCAGGCACAGCAGTTCGAGGCGGGTCAATCATGGATATGAGGCCCGCGAAACACAGATTTTCCATGGGAAAATTTATTTCATCTGTATTGAACTGGAATCCCTTAGAGAAGTTGCTAGGCAAGTTCAAGAAGCAGAACCCTGGAGAGAGAGAAGAAGGGCCCAGCAGTCATTCCCATGCTGTCTCCTGCCACACACCCACAAACCGTTACTTTGATGGCTTTTTTGTTTTTCAACGCCAACCCCCCATAGCTCCTCACCCAGCACGCGCTCTCCCAGACCTCCCAGTTCTAAATAGGCATTTTGGAAGTCTGTCTTCATTTCCTCGTCCATGGGGTACTCCTGCCCATTCAGCATGAAACTGGTGCAAAAATCCAAGATCCTCTCGGGAGCACCCTTCATCAGCAGCACGTGGGCTTGGGAGTCATCTTCCAGAAGGTGGATGGACATCTAGGGAGGGGGGATGTAGTGAAAGAGCCAGGCGGCGGGGGGGGGGGCCAGAGGGAAGTTTTTTAAGATTAAGTAAGACTCTGACAGCCTGTTTCATATCCACCTCCCACCCTCAATCAGGCCAAATCAGACTCAAGCAGAGCCCAGTCCCATCGACTGCACTGGAACCTAGTATCTGCTCAGGAATTCTCCGAAGGCACAGCAGGTACTCTCCTTTCTCCCCGATCCCTTGCTGACTGGAGGGCTCAAGTGAGTTCGAAGACCAGCGTGTCCTCAAGCCAGAATCATGTCTTATCTACTTTATGAGCTCAGCTAAGTTCAGTCAAGCCTGAGAAACCTTAGCTCCTTTCATAGATAGTGAAAGCAACTTGCCTACTTTATTGGGTTTCTTCTTTTAAATGACATTTTTATTTTATGTGCATTGGTGTTTTGCCTGCGTGCGTGTGTAGGAGAGAGAGAGGGTGTAAAATCACTTGGAGCTGGATTACAGATAGTTGTGAGCTGTCATGTGGGTGTTGGGAATTGAACCTGGGTTCTCTGGAAGAGCAGTCAATGTTCTTACCCACTGAGCCATCTCTCCAGTCCCCTTTATTGTTTGTCTGTCTGTTTTTAAGGAGAGATAGTTGTAAAACAAAAGCAAGCAAGCAAGCAAGCAAACAAACCCAAAACTTTGAGACTGAAACACAAACAAAATAAATTAGCCATAGCCATTCTTCTATAGGCTGGAGATGCCCCCAAGGAAGACTGCGTACTGGCTGGATGCCTGATGGTGGAGGGGAAGGTATACATTCATGACACAAATCTGCAGAGACCACACACCAGAGGGAGCAGTCAGGTGGCTTGTGTTTAGCGGTTCCCTGTAGGCACCCCCGTAGAGTTCCTTTTAACTTATAGGAACTGCCTGCTATGGCCCCTGTTGGAGACTGCATCAGCAAATTGAGAGGAACTGTGGGAACACCGAGGAGGCCAGACAGCACTGCCCGGATGTCGAGTGGGGTGAGCTACTGGTGCGCAAAATGTGACTACAATTGACTGGTTAGAGAATGATTAGTGTGTTCAAGATATGCCTAAGTGGTTAAAAGGGAAATCTTGTTTAAAGGAGGAAGCTGTAAGATTGACAAAGCTCAATCATCTCTGTGCTCAATGAATCTTTGCTGAATGAATAAAAGGCTCAGGTGAGCACAAGATCTTCTGACCCACTAACCTGGTCACGGGGAATAAAACTGGATAGAAGATTATAGATAAGGGCTTACAAGATGGCTCCACAAACAAAGATGCTTGCGGTCAAACCTGAAGACCTGAATTTGATTCCTGGACTGACAGTGGAAGGGATGGACCAGTTCCCACAGATCGTCTTCTGGCCACACAGAATCCATTGCACACACACACACACACACACACACACACACACACACACACCCCAAAAGGAAATAAGTGTTTTGGTTGGATGTGGTGGCATATACTTTTAATCCCAGCACTCGGGAGGCAGAGATAGGTGGATCTCTGTGAGTTCAAGGCCAGCCTGGTCTATATGAGTGTCACACTAAGTAGAGAAACATAGCCTCAAAAAGAAAAAGCAACAAAAAAAGAAATGTGTTGTTTGTTTGGCAGGATCTCACTGTGTAGTCCTGGCTGGCATGGAATTTATGTAGACCAGGCTAGAATTTACAGAGATCCTCATGTTCCTGCCTCTTGAGTGCTGGGATTAAAGGCATATACTATCGTATCTGACCAAAAATATGTATGTTTCGTAAGATTACAGATAAAGAAGATGGAGAGAGAAATCAGAAATGCTCAGACTAGAATCTGTTTGATTTCCATTTCAGAGATGGTAGGAGACCATGCTCTACAGACGACAGACAGGCTAAGGAAGACACATGCCTTTCAAAGCCTGGAATCTTTGCCCTTGGAGCAAGCTAATTATAGCAGTTCACTAAGTCTGCCAGAGCTAGTGTCTGCTGGAGCTGAGTCCAGAGGATTGGCCTGTCACACACGTGTACCACAGAGACCAGTTCTGCCACTTGAATGCTATTCAGTAGCTCAGAAACACTCATACAGTAATTTTGGGGAACATGGTTGCTTGTTGGACATCCCAACAATGTCATGAATATGTCCGACTTTTATTTTTAACCACATAGAGGGAGAGGTACCTAATTCATCCAAAGGCTTTACTCGCACTCTGCCAAGCCACAAAATTCCTGTCTGGCTAGCAAGGCCACCAAGTGTCAGGAAAAAAAAAAAGTGGGACTAAGTTTTGTAGTTTATTTGCAGATCTGGGAGATCTGGTTTATTAAAATGACTGAGACAAGTTTAGACAGAAGGTCCGGATCTACTTATTTCTTGGGGTTCCATCAGAAATTCATAGTAATCGAGTATTAAGAAATCTATATAGACTGTGATTATGTTGTTATGTCTGAAGACATAAAAGCAAAACTGACTTAAGAGTCTTATTTCATACACTCAAATGTCTGGTCTTCATGGAAATATAAGGAATTGAAATGCTTGAATGAACTGGCCTGGTCTGCTTCCAGCCATGGAGAGGCTGCTCACTGTCCCCTACTTTCTACTGAAATCCTGTCTTCAGATTAGGCTCGCATTCTTGTTACCACCATGGGTTATTTTGACTTTTCCTTTTCTTCTTCTTCCTCCTCCTCCTCCTCCTCCTCCTCCTCCTC
>NW_004949133.1:2999056-3011425 GCF_000317375.1 Microtus ochrogaster | reverse complement strand
TTCCCTTGCACTCAGGGTAACACTCTTGCCTCAGCCCCCTCCTCCATGCTGAGCGTATAGGCATGAACCACCATGCATAGCCTCTCGGGATTTCATTGTTTGTGCCACTGGCCATTACTCAGCCTTTCCCTTTCCTACCTGTTTCCTCCCTGGATATAAATCAATGCCTTTAGAAAATAAAAAATATGACACATTGTACTAGTGACTCCTCACTAGTGGCCGCACCAGAACTTTATGGAGGGAAAAGGGCTATTTGATGACTAAGGAAACAGAATGGCTTGTAGAAAGACTTTTGTCTACACAGCAGACACTGGTATAGGCTAATAGTTGTTTGTGGCTCCCACCAGCCAACCTTGACTGCTTCCGTCTCAGCAAACTTGGAACTCACTCTGTAGACCAAGCTGACCTTGAACTCACAGCGATTCCTCCGGAGTGCTGGAATTAAAGGCAGGCGCCACGGCACGGCCTTAGTGAGCTTTTTAAGACGCGCTTTTGTTGCAGGTGGCAGGGGTGAAAATTCCGCTAGAAACGATTCCTTTATCACCTAGTTCTCCTCTCTTCACTGCCACTTTCCTGGAGGTGAGCGTTCCTCTTAGTTGGCCTGCTGGTTCTCCAGAGCTATTGCCCTGCTCAGAAGTACAGCCAGAAGCCAAGGCATAGCTTCCCTACTGCGAGTCCATTCTGTCCCCCACACCTCGCCCGCCATTCTCCTACCTTTCTGGGTTCTGTACCTGGTACTTGTTGGTAGAATTAAAGGGGATCTCTGCCACCTTGGGGTTTTTCTGTCTCATTTCATTCACAGGGCTGTAGGACTGTTCAATGAATTTGAGGAGCGCTGACTCAGAAGCATCTCCTGTTGTTGCCCGCTGCAAGGAAGGATTTGGATGAGCCCCAGGGGTACACCATCTGGGCATAGGATTTGCCTGTGGTCTCAAGGGGAGGCACGGAATGGGGAGGGAAGGGGGTGTAGAAAATCACCGAGGGTGGGCAGAGAAGCAGATGTTTTGGTAAGAGGGGCAGAAATATACTTGTCACCGAGGTACCCTCTTTTCATTTGATACCTTAGCTATGGGAACAGATTCCTGATGAGGCCTAAAGTCAGCCCGGTTACAGAGGCCAGCAATTCGAGCCAGGTGAAACCAGGTGTCCGAGGACTTGGGAAATGTTTTCCCTAGGTAGGAAGGAAGTGTTAACAAACAGAATTTAATACAAGGGATTAATTACACTTGAGGGGAGAGGTAGGGGATTAGGAGGTTCAAGGTCATCTCCAGCTACTTATTGAGTTGAAGGCTCAACAAACGCGGAAACTCAAGGCTATTCATATTCTCTTTGACAACCAAGTACCACCTCCTCCCATCACCAGATTCCAGCTGTCTCCTGGGTACCATTCTCCTAAGGATCCCAGCCCAAATCCTCCTTCTCTAGGCTACCCAGGCAGCTAGTCACCGGTAGTTTGTTCTTCACTGGTGTCGGCCTCATACACAGTCTTATCAAACCACAAGTGGGCCACGGTCATGCGGTTCTGGGTGAGGGTGCCAGTCTTGTCCGAGCAGATGGTGGAAGTGGAGCCCAGCGTCTCCACCGCCTCCAGGTTCTTCACCAGACAGTTCTTCCGGGCCATGCGCTTGGCGGTCAGGGTCAGGCACACCTAAAGTCACCAAAAGAGGCAAGAATGGATGGGGGGGGAGACTATTCACGTCACTTTGCTTTGGGAATTCGGTCATTTTTTTAATTTCTCTTTTGTCCTTGCCCAGTCTTTAGAAACCCCACCTGTGATCATCATAAACAGCACTGAGGGAGCGATTTCGATGTGTACTTTCTGGCAAGAGTTTCAGGACCTTCCTTCACCAGCATGGCTGTCACAGAGCACAAAGCCCTTCCCCAGAAGGCGTTTAGACCTCTATCTAGTATCCTCTTCTCCATCCTGGGTTGCTTCCTCTCTCTCAGATCCAGACTCTCCCAGGACCACACAGAGAGGTAATGCTTTATTATGGCATACAGCGCTGTGTATGGACCTGGGCATGTTGCCAGTAGTTTCAGAAAAGTTTGGCAGGAGGGAAAGATGACATTGGGAAGCAATGTCACAGCACTGAAAAGTCCTTGAGAAATCACTTAAATCAGAAAGTGTCTGTTAATCATAAATCGAATGCAAGGTTCTTTTAAAAAATAGCAAATTATTGTGTTGTGGATGTGTAAGTATAGAATTCCAATTATGGAATTGCAATCAATCATTAGTCCCAATGCTTTACTCACCCTAAATGTTATTCTTATTTCTATTTTAAGAAGAATATTGAGAAGCTAGAGCATACCCCAAACAAGCTGTTAGTATGACAGAGAGCTAATGCCTTCTCACAGGAAGAATGGTTAAGGAAAAGATTACCTAGAGAATCTGAGGGGGCATGATGACTACATCCAAGGGGGTGGGGACTGGAACGTAGGGGACGGAGAATCAACTTATTTTGGTTGGGAAAACCAGGATGAAATAGGGAATCATATCCCTGCTCAACACAGTGAAATTTAACCAAGTGATCTAAGAGCAAACTAGGCAGAGACAAAGAAGAGCTATGTGCTCCATTCCCAGAGAAAACCGCACAATTACCCTCCACGGATCTTTATAGAGGACATTCGGTGTTGCCTCAAAGGTTCACTTTAATTGGCCTTGAAATCCTTTCGACTAGGAGTCTGTAATTTCAAATTAATCTTTCCCTAAAAGCCTTGAATATTTTTCAAGTATTGAATACTTGAGGCCCAGAGATCTGAAGTGGTTTGGCCGAGTTTAACAGCTCGAGAACAGAATGCACTTTTTCTCTCTTGCGCCTGGCTTCCTCTTTCACTGAGGAGAACGAGGTGTGGGTAGAGGAAGTCAGTGTAATGTTGGGAGCTAACTGCCCACACTTAAGGTGTTCAACAACAGCCAAATCCATAGGAGTGATTTCATTCCCCTGGGGTTACTTGTCTGCCCAGAGGCCACCCTCCCCCCCACCTTGTTGACTCACAGTGACAGTGGCCAGCAGCCCTTCGGGCACATTGGCCACAATGATGCCAATCAAGAAGATGACAGCATCCAGCCAGCCGTAGCCCAAGATAAGCGAGAGCGAAAAAAACGTGATGCCAAGGAAGACGGCGACAGCTGTGATCAGATGGATGAAGTGTTCGATTTCAGCAGCAATGGGGGTCTGGCCTGTCGCCAAGCCAGATGTCAGAGAAGCAATTCGGCCCATGACTGTGGAGTCTCCTGTAGCGATCACAATACCCCGGGCTGTTCCTGTGGATGAAGGGAGAAGCTGTGATACCATACCGTGGGAAACTTACGAAATGCCTGCATTGGTATCTTCTCCCAGTTATTGACATAGAACTTCTAAAATCCTTAGATTGGAAGGCTAGGAGAATCTTTTGTTATCATAATTGGTCCCTAACACTTTATAGTTTCTGGAGTGATAGAAATTATCTGGTATAGATCTTCTAAATGCCATAGAGTTCCCTAGGTGGTAAGAGAAACTTGTGTTTTAATGAGGCAGCTCTTGGTGGGTTCTTGGCTAGCCACAGGAAGAGGGAGTTGCCTGGGAGTCAACCATGTAGTTACATGGTGGGCTTTCAGCTCTACACTTCAACTTCTGAGAAGAGTGAGGCTAAAGGTTGAGTTGATTACCAATGGCAAATGTTATAACCAGCCATGTCTATATAATAAAGCACCCATTAAAAAGCCAAGACAACTGGGTTTGAAGAGCTTCCAGACTGGCAACACATGGAGGTGTCTGGAGGATGGCATCTTCAGAGAGGACCCAAAAGTGCCACCCAGAGAACATACAGAAGCCCACATACCATTCCCTACACATGAATCCCTTCTAGGTGTTCACTTGCGTCCTATCAAATGTAAGAGATGGGAAATGTAGGCCGAGTGCTTCCCTGAGGTCTGTGAGCCTCAAGGAAGAAGTCATGGGAATCCCAGTGCACAATCAATCTGTCAGAAGTATGGATGACAACCTATTACTTTGGATTAGAGTCTGAAGCAAGAAGAGTCCCATGGGATCGAGCCCTCATCTGATGCTATTTTGAGGCAGTTACTGTCAAAATTGGACTGAGTTTTGGGCGACTGATAGGGAATCCCTCCAGTAGGACATAGGATTCTATGTAGACAGAAGTAGCAAGGGGGCCTGCTAAGCATCCTACAGGGCACAGTTCAGACCCCCTCTCTACTCACAGCAAAGAGCTCTCTAGTCTTCAGTATTGGTAGTTGAGAAACTCTGCCTGACGAGCCCCCTCCCTGCTTTTCTGGCTAGAGCTAGTCTGACCTCTGCTGGGTAGCACAGGCCATCACAGCTGTGCCCTGGACTTTTCCAGGGCCCTTTCTCCCCGCTCCCCCGCCCCACAAGCTCTGCTCTCTACCTAGAAGGGCAACTTGGGCCTCATGGTTGACTTTACCCACGCGTGGTACAGGACATTCACCTACAAGCTTGAAACAAGGTTATTTAAAACCACCCTTCCTGCTTTGCCACAGTACCTGTAATTCCCACCACTCAAGTCATAGAATTATCAAGAAAAGAAACTCATAGAAAAAGGCAGAAAGGTCAATTTCGTAAACAACTATCTCTTTTTCCAGAGACAAAGGACTATGTTCTAGGAAACTCAGGCTTCCTTATACTTAAAGTGGGAGGACACACATCCCAGATGATGTAGGTTACACCTGGAAACCCAGCATTTGAAAGGCTGGGTAGAGGATTGCCCAGAGTTCAAGGCCAGTGTGGGCTATAGGGTGAGACTTTGTCTAAGGAAGCAAGAGGAGGAGGAAGGGAAAGGAGGAGAGAAGGAAGAGGAAGAAGAAGGAAGAATAGGAGGAAGAAGACAGGAGGAAACAAAGTACCTAAAAATTGTGCAATTAAATGTAATTAATTGAGTACATAATATAATTAATGTCCAAAAGAGTCCAGAACAAGGTTGGCTATGTGGTAGGCTAGGCTTCCAACTTTGTTCTCACCTTCAGTTGACTAAACGATTTCCTGAAGGACCCAATATAAAATGATACGTGTGGCTCAGGAGGAGCAGCTCCCTCATCCACAGGGGCAGGGAGCAGCTTGGGGTCTCCAGTTCTAGAACCACCTTCAGAAACAGTCCAGGAGCAAGGGGCCAGAGAGATGGCTCAGTGCTGAAGAGGATTTCCTGCTCTTGCAGAGAACCTGGCTTTGGTGGCTAGACCTATATGATGGCTCACAGCAATCTATATATAACTGTAGTTCAAGGGGATCACTTCCTCTGACCTCCTTGTGCTCCTGAATACACTGGGACATGTACATAAAATCTCTCTATCTATCTATCTATCTATCTATCTATCTATCTATCTATCTATCTATCTATCTATCTATCTATCTATCGTCCAGAAGGAGAGTTCTCAGCTGGGGCAGACCAGTATTATGAGGAAAGAGATCCTGTAAAGGGTCACAGTATAAAGCACCCCATAGACAATCTTTGAACTGGATGACAGAAGTGTTCTGAACCTTTATGAAATTACTATAATGACTGAAAGATACCAAAAGGATTTTATATTGTTGATAGGGTAGGTGTGGGTGGCTATGGTGTCATCTTAATCTATTTTGTAGGATGATTTAGCTTGAAAAGATGAAATATAATAAATGGTCTCTATGTGACTAGAGACAGAGTAGGTTAGCATCCAACTAGAACACGACCAACAAGGACAGGTATCCTGTATCCTAGGCCAGTCTCTTCCCTCATATGCCTTCCATATGTCATCAGAGAAAGAGCGCAGGCTCCCTTCACACTTGGGAACACAGAGAGGCATTTGTGCCACTGCCTGTCAAGGTCAAGCAATGACAGCTGGAGACAAGGCTAGAGTGGTATTTACAGAACTAATTTGTAAATTAGTCTAGGGCAAAGGTTAAAGGGGGGAGGGGAGCTAGTCTAAGGAAATGACTGAGCAAGTTGCACAAAAATTCCTTAGTTTGGCTGATATGGGTGTGCACACTTCTTTTAACTTCAGCATTCAGGAGGCTGAGGCAGGTGGATCTCTGTGAGTTCAAGGCCAATCTGGTCTACAGAGCAAGTTCCAGGATAGTCAGTCATTGTGAAGCCTGAAATGTTTCAAAAAACAAAATTTCTTAGCTTAATCTAGCTAGTTCCTCCCTGTTGGCTACATTTTGGGTTCTTTTTGTCTATGAAATAAACTCCCTTTTACCCAGATAGACCCTTGTTTCTCGGCTGGAATGTTCTCAACCACTCTTCCCTAACTATCAGTGGCATATGCTTCGTGAGTGAAAAAAACCTACTTCAGAAACATAAATCTCAGAAAATTTCCCTCCTAAAATGGAGCAGCAGAAATCCAGTAATTTTAGAGAAATATTGTTAATTTACATTTTTTGTTCATTCACCTAATTATATATTTTATATATTGTGTACAAATCATGTGATACTCTGGTTGGATTCTTCCTTCATGTCCATTGAGCACTAGAGTTACTAGTAAGGTATTTCCAAGTGAAACGGTTTGATGAGGAGAGGTTATTAGCAATCTCAGTGCAAAACGGAGTGGAGCAGGAAAGGAAAGAGCTTGGCCTTTGGGAGACAGACTTGCATTCGAATTGGCTAATCTTCCTCTTTTCTGCTGAGTCATACTCTTAAGTATGGTGCGCATGTAATTTCTTTAAACTTTAGACTTTGTGTGTGATACTGTGAGAATCAAGAAAAAAATGTTATAGTAGTTGACACTAACTATATGCGTTTATGCATTGAGCAAAAAGCAATTATCTCTAGACAACAAAGCATTTATTCTTAAGCACTAGTAATGGCTTGCAAGTGGGTTCCAGGGTCTATTTAGGTTTCTTTAAGGACAAAGGAGAGAGGGACATAATGATGCCAAGCCTTTTGTCAACACTTTGGTCAGAACCAACTTCTGGCTCAGGGGTGCCTTACTTCCATTCAAGTGACAAATCCAACGTTTGAATGGTAAGGTTTGAGGGACACCCCTGGTAACTCAAACTTGCAGGGTTGCTATTTTCCTCTGCAAGGTAAAATGAAGTTAAGAGAATGACCCAGCAGGGATGGATAACTTTCCTCCATTCTGTGCCATTTTCAACACAAAAATCAGTCTCTCCACCAGCTAAAACAATTGTCCACAGCTATAGGGCACCTACAGTGTATTAGACCTGGTGCTAAGCATTTTATACTTATGTTACTTAGTCCACAAATAATCTATGGGCAGCAATATTTAGTACGCAAATTTGGAAATGATGGTGTTGACCTTTTACCAAAGGTCATCAAGCTTCAGCGTGATGGAGAAACCAAGTTGGTAAGGGTCTTCCTACTCCAAAATCTTTAGAAACAGAAGGTTGAAAAGCCTTGTGTTTCCACCTCTACTTTTGAGTTTGTGCTGTGTATGGTGCACTATTCACCTTCTACACAGTTGGTGGAGAAGAAGATGATGTTCCGAGTCTCCAAAGGGTTCTCATGGGTGCATTCAGGGCAGCGAGACTGGGGTTCGGACTCCCCAGTCAGGGAGGAGTTGTCTACCTGGGGTGGCAAGGAGGATCGGTTAAAAGGCAAGCATAGGAGAGATTCATTTATGAAGACAACATCACCTTACCTGTCCTAACCATCATGACATTAACATACAGAGATAAACAAATGTCCTTCCAGCACCTTATTGTCTCACTTGTTTTGTTTGTTTGTTTGTTTTTGTTTTTTCGAGACAGGGTTTCTCTGAAGCTTTGGAGCCTGTCCTGGACCTAGCTCTTGTAGACCAGGATGGCCTCAAACTCACAGAGATCTGCCTGCCTCTGCCTCCCGAGGGCTAGGATTAAAGGTGTGCACCACCACCACCCGGCTTTGTCTTACTTCTAAACCATCCTCATCACAAGGTTCTGAATAGTAGGATCATATATTCTAAACCTAAGCCCAGGCCCTTATCATACCTTTGAACCATACATTGCCTTAGACTCCCTCCTCTAGCTTTCCAGACCTCCTCACCTTACATCCTTGTGCAGCGATAACCCTGATATCAGCGGGGATTTGGTCTCCACCCTTCACTTCTACTAGGTCTCCCAGAACCACATCTTTTACATTGATTTGCATCTTCTCTCCACCTCGAATTACCAGAGCTTGCTGGAGGAAGATAACGTAGGATTGTTATGCAGCTTCCTGCCTTGCCCATCCTGCTCCAACCCTAGAAGTTTCCATCCCTAGAAGTTTCCATCTCGAACTCCTTTCTCCTGTGCTTTGCACCATAATAGTCTTGAAAGAGTTTCAGCAGATTGTGTACTTCTGCCATCACTGTCTGCAGAACCTTTGCTATGTGACTTTGGTGGCCTTGCCATTAAGAGGTGGGATCTATCTCTTAGCTCCTAAATGGAGACTTGGCCATGTAATTGCTCCCCTGACCCCATGAGATATTAGCAAGTGTGGTACAAAAAAAGGCTTAGAAATTCTTTTATGCTAAGGTTTTCCCTGCTATTCCCAGGAACCCCTCTGCTCCCATGAACAAGACAGAGCTCCAACCAACCAGTTATTTCAACTGAGGCTCCAGAGGAGTCAAAAAAGTTATTTTGTATTTCTACCTAGCACAAGCTAAAGTCACAGACCACAGCAGCAGCCCAGACACAGGGACAAAGCCCTGTTTGGGGCAGTGTATTAGGCCAACAGTGCTACCTGATAAACTCCAAGTTCCTAGTCAAAACTCTTACTGGAGGAAAAGTTTAAATTGTGACAGGAGAAGAAACCCTTAAACAACAAGGCTAGAACATGATAATACTGTTGCATGATTCCGGAGACTTTCTAAGTGTCTAGACCTGTATTTAGGAACTCCAATCTGCTGTCATACCATTTCTAGATACCTTACAAAAATTTAACTTCAAAATAATTTTTAAATTTCAGAAAAGTTTCCGTAATGAAAATAGTGACAAGCACACCTGTAAAACTTTTACTATCATCTCCTACTAACTTTTAATCTCATTTGCTTTGTCCTTTTCTGTCTCTAAGTTACACGCATTATGGCAATTTATGCCAAACACTTCTGTGTTTATTTTACAAGAATTATGTTATCTTCTCTCTTTAAAAAAAAAGATTTTTTAAAAAATGCACTTGTATGTATATGTACCATGTTCATGCCTGGTGTCTGTGAGGCCAGAAGAGAAGGAAGGGGAAAGTCCTATGGAACTGGAGTTACAGGTGTTGTAAGCCTCCTTTAGGGTATGGGAACGGAACACAGGTCCTCTGCAAGAGCAGGGTCTTAGGGTTCTATTGTTGTGATCAGCACCCTATCAAAAGCAACGGTGGGAGGAAAGGATGTATGCCACTTACACTTTCCACAGCACAGCCCATTTGTTCAGGGAACTCAGTAACTCAAGGCAAGAACCTGGAGGCAGGAACTGATGCAGAGGCCATGGAGGGGTGCTGCTTATACCTTGCTCCCCATGGCTTGCTTAGCCTGCTTTCTTATAACACTCAAGACAGTCAGCCCAGGGGTGGCACTGTCCAGAGCGAGCTGGGGCCTCCCACATCAGTCAAGGAAATGTACCACAAGCTTGCCCACAATCTGGTGGGGACATTTCCTCAACCGAGTTCCGTCTTCCCAAATGACTCTAGTTTGTGTATCAGGTTGACATAAAATTAGCTAGTGCAAGCAATTTGAACAAAGATGGACAAGTGCTCTGGGCTGCAGAGCCATCTCTTGGCCCTGTAGTGCCCTCTTCTACAACAGGACAGTGGTAGCTTCTGCAGGTTCCATTCTAATGCAGTGCTCATATCTACTCTACATTCCAGCTTTTGCCACTTGACCCTAAATTCCTTTTCAGGCCTTGCCTCCCGGGCACAGCATCTATAGGCCCAGGCCCAAGACCTTTATCTTTACCAGGATGTTCACACCCCCATATCTTTTCAGCTTCTTTTAAACTGGAACGTTTCCCCAGGTTCATTGACTTTAATATCAGCCTAGCCACTGGCCTCTATCTTTTGTTTTTAGAAGAATGTTCTTGTTTGTTTGTTTGTTTCTCGAGACAGGGTTTCTCTGTAGCTTTGGAACCTGTCCTGGAACTCACTCTGTAGACCAGGCTGGCCTCGAACACACAGAGATCAGCCTGCCTCTGTCTCCCTAGTGCTGGGATTTAAAGGTGTGTGCCTCCACCGCCCGGCTGGTAGAATGTTCTTGTTTGAGTTGGGGAGGGTCTTTTTTCATTGGATTATCACTTTAGACTAGACAGTTCTTTGGTGGTATCACCTGAGTTTCACATTGTTTTCCTGGTAGTTTCTAGGCACATTCATTACCAACCTCACTCAGCGCACCCACAGTGGGTTACAGACTCCAGGGGACTGAGTGATTATACAGTTGGTCACAATCTGCACTTCCTCCCACTAGGTCCTCCCACACAAGTCCTACCTACCTGAGGCACCATGTTCTTAAAAGATTCCATGATCTTGGAGCTCTTGGCCTCCTGATAATATGAGAAGCAGCCAGTGATGAGGACCACAACAGCGAGTACGATACCCAAGTACAGCTGAAGACAAGGGAAGAAAGTGTGATTAGCACATCCTTTCCTCCCTCTTCATCCTCAGGGACTGCCAAGGCAACAACTTCCTCTGGATGGAGGAAATCAGAGGGGCTAAAAAAAATCAGGGATTGTGCTGGCACACTAGGCTTCTTAGTAATAGAAACCTGAGCCATTTGCGGTGAGTGGTCAGAAAAATGGCAGAGAATGTGTGGCTTCCTCCCCCATAAAGGCAGGAGGTGGATAACGAGCCAAGGAAGGTGAGAGATGGCGAGGCAGACGTTCTGAGAGTAAGAGAAAAGGGTTGCAGACACTGTGACTCTGGCTGGCTGGGATGATGCTTCTCAGGGAGCTGAACCAGACGCTTCCTAGATAAGAGATTGCTGAGGACCAAGATGGATCAAGAACTTCTCTAGAAAGTTCTGAACTATTGGGGATTTGGACTAGAAGACTTGGGGAGTTCGAGGCTGTTGAACATGAGAGTTTCAGGGACTTAGCCACAGACTAGACTAGATGGTAGATTAGCAAACTCACATTATCTTTGTTGGATTTTTCACTGTAATGAACGTTTATGCCATAGGCCAGGAAGCAGAGAATGGCACCAGTCCACAGCAGGAGGGAAAAGCCACCAAACATTTGTTTACAGAATTTGACCCACTCTGGTGTGGTCGGGGGAGGGCTTAGTGCATTCGGTCCGTTTGCAGACAGAATCTCCTGGGCGTCTTTGAGGCTATGGCCCTGCGTGGAGAAGAAATAGGGTTCAGAGAGAAAGCAAAGTTACAATCAAGGATAGGCGTACTTCCCAAATCAGGCCTCTGAATGCCCTTCTAGGTTCTTCCTTGATAAGGTAGGATTTTAGACTTCATGTTGTATAAGGGGTGCCATTTAGCATGCTTACACAGAGCTTTTTTGATTTGTTCATTTGTTTATGAATTGACTTGCAAACATTTGAACTCGAATGCTTTACCTTGGGGCTTGGTAGTATGATAGGTGCTGAGAATACCATCTTGAGTAGGAACGGTCTCCACTCCAAGGGTCTGGTGAGATGGCTTAATGGGTACGGGTGAATGCAGCAAGGCCTGACAACCTAATCCAGCACTTGGACTCCCAGGGCGGAGAGAACTGAATCCCACAACGTTGTCCCACCTCCATGTGCTTGCTGTGGTGGCTTTACACCCACACGCGTAAACATAGGCACAATCAATCAATGAAACTAAAGATTACCCCTAGGGAGCTCAAGTCAAAAACAAACACATAGAAATGATTATGGTGTCCTAGTCTCCTGGGGCTATGATCCACAATGCTGGTTACTAGCATTTACACTTTGGCCTTCTAGTTTGGAAATAAGAGAAAATCAAACTAAAGACACAAATGCATAGATTTTCTTTTCTTTTTTCTTTTTTTTTGGGGGGGGGGACAGAGTTTCTCTGAGTAGCTTTTGGGTCTGTCCTAGAACTGGCTTTGCAGATCAGGCTGGGCTTGAACTCACAGAGATCCGCTTGCCTCTGCCTTCTGATTGCTGGGATTAAAGGCATGCGCCACCACTCGGATGGATTTTTTTTTTATTATAGTCTTATGCACACACCTCTGTGCTTTTTCCTTTATATTATGTGAAAATAGAATCTAAACCCTATCATCCATTCCCTTAACCTCTTCTCAAAAAGACCCAAGGGGACTCCAATCTAGGGATCCATAAGGTCTAAAGCTTCTATTTTATTTTATTTTGGTTTTTCGAGACAGGGTTTCTCTGTAGTTATTGGTGCCTGTCCTGGAAGATCTAAAGCTTTTAATAATACGTTGTCTTTTTTACTCATTCTTGAGAATGGATGGTTGGCCAGCAAGTTTCAGGACAGCCTGACCTAAACAGTGAAACCTTGTCTCACAA
>NW_004949133.1:2987816-2998726 GCF_000317375.1 Microtus ochrogaster | reverse complement strand
AGGAAGTAGGCCATGGGAAGTAGGTCACGGGAAGGCATCCTTGAAAGGATTCTTCCTCCACCTTCCTGTCTGCCCTGAGGTAAGCAGCTTTGCTCATTCACGTGTTTCCTTCTTCCTCTCAGACTCAGAAATAGTGGCTCCACTGGGCAGTAATAGAAAATGCCTTAAATCCCAGCACTTGAGAGGCAGAGGCAGGTGAATCTCTATGAGTTCAAGGTCAGCCTGGTCTACGAAATAAGCTCCAGGAAAGTTAGGGCTACACGGAGAAACTCTATCTTGAAAAATTAAACAAAACTAAACTAGAAATAATGAAATAGTGGCACCAAGAGACCACGGCCTGAGCCCTCAGAGCTGTGAGGCAGAATGACTCTCTACATTGTTTGTCTCCGTCTTACGTTATTTTTCTACTGCTGTGAGGAGACACCATTACCAATGCAGCTTATACAAGAAAGAGTTTGCTGGGGCTCACAGTTCCAGAGGGTTAGAGTCATGACCATCATGGCGGGGAGCACGGCAGCTGGCAGGCAGTAGCTGAGAGCTCGCAACCTGATCCACAGGCAGAAGGCAGACAGAGAGAGACAGCTGGGGGTGCCTGGACATTTGAAACTTCAAAGCCTTGGTGACACACCTCCTCCAATGAGGCCACACCTCCTAGTCCTTCCCAAGTGTTCTACCAACTGGAGACAAAGGTCTGAAATATATGAGCCTATGGGGCCCTTCGCATCCAACCCACCACAGATTCAGGAATTCTGTCCCCTAATAGAAAGATGACACTTCAAGATTTCCAGTCTTCATAACATGTTCCAGTAGATTTAATACCAAAGGAGGAGGATTCAGATTTTTCTATTAGAAAACTAGACATTAAAGAAGTTTGGAGCCTGGAGAGATGGTTCAATGGTTAAGAGCACTGGCTGCTCTTTTAGAGGACCTGGGTTCAATTCCAGCCCCTACATGGCAGTTCACAACTGTCTGTAACTCTAGTTCTAGGGGGATCTGACACCTTCACACCAATGTACATAAAATAAAGTTGTAATAAATTACAAAAAAAAATTATGTAAAATATAGGTGAGCAGGGTAGAGGTGCACACCTTTAATTCCAGCACCCGGGAGGCAGAGACAGGTGGATCTCTGTGAGTTCCAGGCCCACCTGGTCTACAAGAGTGAGCTCTAGGCCAGCCAAGGTTATACAAGGCTGCTGTCTTGAAAACAAACAAAAAAGAAGTTTGTAAAATATAATATTTTTTAAAATGTAGTTGTTTGGTTAAAATATTATTGCTACTAGTTTATAATAAACCTTTCCTTTTTCCCTCCTCTTCCATTCGAAATTCTGGGGGTTGAACACAGGGTCCCACTCAGGGGTGTACCGCTGAGCTACATTCCTGGCCGCTACTCTATTTGTAAAGGAACTGGAAAATACATTTAAAATTGGCCAGCTTTAATTTTACTGTGGCAAATACTGATTATGTTATTTCTACCTAAGCCAAAGCTCTGTGGAGTCCTTGATAAATCCTAAGAAACTGAGCAGATCCCGAGGATAAACAAAGGCAGGCCTCTCCGATCTACCCGTAGCCTCTCTCTGGGGTAGTTACTGGGGTCATCTTTTCCAACTAGAGTTTCATGGAACTCTGCAGGGCTTGAGGGTAAGAGATACAAAGTTGGGTTTGAAGATGAGGGGAGGGGATGTCTCTGCACTGTCCTTGTGGCCCCAAGTCCGTGAGAACCTCTGCCTCTCTTGGGCAGTTCACACTCACCTTGGTCAAGTCCACAGAGTACTTGGCGCTCAACTCATCCAAGGTTAGCTTGTGGTCATCCTAAGGGGACAGAAGAGTCATCGTGGTGAGATGGTGACCTCAAGGTCACGTGCAGAGAGGAGGGAGGAAGCGGGAAAGGGAGAGTCCTGGCAGTGTGCTTTGTTCTCCCGGCAGGGTGTGGAAGGCAACCAGGCAGAAGGCCTAGAAGTGTTTCAAGGGTGATTCGCTTTGGCTTTCCTCACCATAGCCGCTTCCTTCTTCAGCTCTTCTAAATCTTTCTTCTTCTTTCCCCCTTTTCGTAGATTTTTATTTATCATTATAGGCCTCGCATCAGGTTTTGGGCTTAGATTAGGCTCCTGAGGGGCCACAGTCTCTTTTTCCTTTCCAGCCTCCATCACGTGATCTCTAGACACAGCTGGCTCGGCTCAACTAGTGGGAAGAAAGCAAGGAGGGTAAGGATGTGGGAGCGAGTGGCAGGAAGGGTCACGGAGTTGGAGGTGGGCGGTGGGGTGGGAAGAGTAAGGGAGTGGGATGAATGGGGGAGAGGAGTCGCGGTGCAACACGGGAAAGGAAAGGTGCGGACGGGAGAAGGCCTGAGCGGCAAGGGTGGAGAAGGAAGCGCCAGACCGAGTGAACCTAGACCCTGCAGGTAAGGGTGGAGGTACAGAGAGGGAGATGGGCGTGGAGGGTACCTGGGTACCTAAAGGATGAAGACTGAGGGGCTCAGCAGGTGGGAAGGGCAGGTGGGAGCCAAGGTGAGAGTGAGCTTCTGGGCAGGCCAGGTGCCCCAGCCCCAGGTCCTGTGGGTGCCATGGCAACAGCCTAGGCCTGGCATCATAATGGGCTCATGAAAATTCCAATCAAGAACCCACAAACCTCTCTGTCTTGGGGTGAGGATGACTGGAGCAGGTTCTGCCACAGAGAGACTGTAGATCAGACAACAAAACTAGAGCAAAGTCTTTGTATGGTCATGTGACTTCTGAGGCTAGGAATGCTCCAGTTAGGTGGCTCAAAAACTAAAGACGTGTGTGTGTGTGTGTGTGTGTGTGTGTGTGTGTGTGTGTGTAGTTATTGGCCTCTTGCTGGTTCAGAACTGGCTCTGTACTAGACTGACCTAGGATCTATGTTCCTTCTCTTGTCTCTGCATCCCTGAGTATTGGGATCAGTGGTGTGGGCCACCATTTCCAGTTCTAGTGATGCTCTGACACTGACCAATATTGAATTTAATTTTTCAGTTTTGGAGATTGACTAGGGAGATAAACTTTGGGCTTTGGACTTTGTCCTGTGTTTGAGTACGGAGTCTTTGTCTAATAGCTGTATGACTTTGTGCAGATTAACTACCCTTTCCGTACTCCCTTTTCTGTTTAGAAAAATGCCTGCCACCTTGTAAAGTAGCACTCGTAAGAATCAAAGTGAGGCGCTTTACCTCGTAGCTTCTCAAACGGTGTGTGGCCACCCTGCATATGGTTGTGTAACTAAATGGGTGTGTGTGTGCAAAAAAAAACTGACAACAGCAAAAGTTTCTGATTATACAATAACGACAGATTAATTTTAAATCAAGCATGGGATACGTCTGGCAGTGCCCACTCCTGGAACGCCATGCAGTTTCGTCATAGCCTTGGTTCTGAGCACATGCACACTTGGTACTGCTACATGGGTACAATTAATGCTGCTGGAAATACCGTGGCCCAATTAAACACTGTGTATGTGGCCTGCATGTGTGTCTTGCATGCATGCACATGACACAGTGCCTGTGTTGGAGGACAGAGGACAACTGGGCTCCTGGGGCTGGAGCTCGGGCCCTCAGGGGTGGGCAGCAAGTTCCACTACTGCCGAGTCATCACCTTCACGCCCAGTGTTTTTACTCTACATGCAAAGTTTTCTGTTCTCACAGAAGCATGACAGAAAACAGTTTCTCAAATGTATGTTTCCCGTTTTGTACTGCATGTTGATGGGAAATGGTATTCTGGGCATTGGCGATTCATTATAAAATAAAAATTTTGGTAATCTCTGAAAAATATTGTTGGGCAATAACAAACATTCAGCCAATATTTAATTATGTAAAAGTAAACACACACATTCGTATCACGAGCATGCAAATTCGTGTTAACACTTTCTCGGGAGAAAAGGGGTCACACGTGGAACATTTGAAGAAGCTTTCCTTGCTCCACGCACAAAATAACCTGAGAGTTAATGGTGTGTGTTCAGTGACTATTTTGGATTCATTCTTAGTGGTTTTATGTGCAGCTAAATGTGCAGTTCTCCCCGGAAACAAAACTGTCCCGCATGATATGCAGTCTCCCCTTCCTTTAAAATGTCTTGGCTAACAAGATGGCTCAGCAGGCAAAGGCGTTTGTTGCCAAGCTTGATGACCCAGGTTCAATCCCCAGAAGCCACATGGTGGAAGGAGAGAACCAACTTCCAGATGTCTTCTGACCTACACATTCATGTCATATACCTGCACACACACACATAAAAAAATGTACGAAATTAAATTATGTGTTTATCTCTTGTTTACCTTCTCTAGTATCTCACTAAGTGCTTTGACTTTTATGTGACAGTTATGCCTTAATCATTTTTAAATTTTTAGATTACAGTATAATAACATTTCTTTCTTCTCTTTCCTTCCTTCAAACCATTCCATATGCCTCTCCCACTCTCCTTCAGATTCCATGGCTTTTTTCTCACAAGTCGTTAGTACATTGTGCTGATTATTTTTTTTTAAACATTTTATTCAAATGGATCTGAAGCAGCTATATATTTCTATCAAATATATTTTTCAGTTATGAGATCACATACGTTTCAGTTATTTGATATTTAACTGTGTTTTGGCTGTGTGTGGTTTTGGTTATGATGGAACTTAAAGCATCTCTCACACCAATGGCATCCTTTGCACTGGTTCCCCTTCCCAGCCAGAACAGAGGTTTGTCTCTTTCCTTCACAGATTGCCTTCCTTCTTTAGTAAAAAGAAGAAAATAAGTGGAGCTGTGGACATAGCTCAGTCCTTGAAGAGCTTGCCATGTGAGCCTAAGGCCTGCAGTTCAGATCCCCAGCACCCACACGAAAAGCTGGGTGTGGTGATGCGTGTCTGTGCTCACAGTGCTAGGGATCCCTGGTGTGGCTGGCCCGTCACTCTAGTTGAATCAGTGCGCTCCTGCTTCAGAGAGACCTTGTCTCAAAAAACGTGGCAATAGCTCTGGCCTTTGTATACACCGCACACGCGCGCGCGCGCGCGCACACACACACACACACACACACACACACACACACTTCCTCTGCTATCTATAAAATGAAATAATCTCAACACTCAGGAGATGAACCAAAAGATCCTTGAGTTTGAGCCAGCCTGGGTTATATGGTGAGATATTTATTTACTTACTTACTTACTTACTTACTTACTTACTTACTTACTTACTTACTTATTTATTTATTTATTTATTTATTTATTTATTTATATATGGTGAGATCTTATCTTGTATTTTTTAAAAAGCATCGGCTGAATGGTGACAGCAAACACCTTTAATCCTAGGAGGCAGAGGCAGGTGGATCTCTGAGTTCCAAGCCAGCCTGGTCTACAGAGTGAGTTCCAGGACAGCCAGGACTACACAGAGAAACCCTGTCCTGGAAAAACAAACAAACAAACAAACAAACAAAATAAAGCAAAAGTGTAAAATGAAAGCCAAAAGTCCCCCTTTCCCTTCCCCACAACCGTTCCAAGGCAGAAACAGTTGATATTAAAATGCTGCCCATCTTTCCGGTTTTTCCTATGTTTGTTCAAGTAGAGACCTAAGAGGAGATGCGTTTTTAATCTTCACGTGGCTATTCAATTCTCCTCTCATTTATCAACTTGTCATGTGCATGACGCTTGCTTGTCTCTCAGCTCCTGCAGGCTTTCCACAGTCTGTACTGACCACGGCTTGTACCGTAACTCCCACTACTGAGATGATGAGAGGCTATTTCCCATCTGTTTTCTTAACCATGAAAAATAAAAAATAAAAACATTGCCATGGAGGCAAACTGGTTAGAGGTAGCTTTAGCCTCTATTTCTGTAGAATCGATTTCCATTGCTGAATCATATGGTAAGCTCATTTAAAGTCTTAAAATATTCTGCCAACTGCTATTAAAAGGGCATTGCCTTGGAGCTTAGCCGTAAGATGTAGCAAAGGCCACCCTCCACACAGGGTGACCTTGACTTCTCAAGAGTTTTAATTTTTTAAAGTTATTGTTTGTGTATTTTCCAATATGTTGGTGGATTGTGTTCTGGACTGCCTTTTCCCTTCTGTGAATTATACTATCATTTGTTCAATTTTATTGTTTTCTTTTTTTAAATTGAGTTATTACACTCCACTGCCATTTACACTGCAAAAGTTCTCCCAGTTTTTAAAAAATTTTTATTATATAAAACAGTTTGGAAATTTCAATATTCTTTCCTCCCCCAATTCCTTCCAGATCCTCTCCTCTTCCCTACCCATCCAACTTTAAGTTCTTTCTAAAAGACAAAAAAAAAAACCCCAAAAAACAAGAATAAACCTCCCAAAACCTAAAATACAAAATATATCAATATTCAAAAAGAAAACAAAACAAACAAACAGAAATCCAAACTGTAACCAAAAGAGAGTACACAAAAAGACAGTGGAGCCCATTGTATGTAGATCAGCTACTCCTGAACATGTGGTCTGCCTGGAGTAGTTGGTATACTTACTCAGTGTCATTCCACTGGAGAAAACTGATCCTCCCTCCCACAGCTTAGTCATTAACTTCTACCCTAGCGGCTAGGTTTTCACTCATTTATTCATTATTTTTTAAAAAAATAAAATAGAAACGATAAAATAAAAACTATCAGATGGGCCAGGTGGTGGGGGAGCACGCCTTTAATCCCAGCATTTGGGAGGCAGAGGCAGACGGATCAGTTCAACCCAGCCTGGTTTACAGAGGTAGTTCCAGGACAGCTAGGGCTACACAGAGAAATCCTGTCTTGAAAAACAAAAAAACAAACAAGCAAAAACCTCCAAAACAAAAAAAAAAACAACAAACAAACAGAAAAAATAAAAACCTAGCAGATCAAAATTGGACAAGACAAACCAACAGAAGCAAAAGAACCCCAAAGAGAAGGTTGAAGAATCAGAGACCCTTTTGTTCACACACTCAGGAGTCCCATAAAAACACTAAAGCATAGTGCAGACGCGGAGGACCTGCTGCCGACCCGCGCAGGCCCCGTCTGTGCTGCGTCAGTCTCTGTGAGTTCATATGAGCTTTGCCCAGGTTGACTTAGAGGGTTTTGTATCCTTGGTGTCTTCCATGCCCTCTGTCTCTTACATCTTTACTGCTTCCTCTTTCACGAGGTTCCCTGAGCTCTGTGGGGAAGAATCTGATGGAAGCATCCCATTTAGAGCTGGGTGCTCCAAGGTTCTCCGGTTCTCTATGTCATGTCTGACTGTGGGCTCCCGTATCTGTTCCCATCTGCTCCAGGATGAAGCTTCTCTGAGGATGGCTGAACAAATTACTTACCTACGAGTTTAGCTGTCATTAGAAATTGTTTCATCATTGTATATTTTTTTTTCTTATTTAGACCAGTCTTATTTGATTTTATCTAGGTCCCTGGACTATCTAGTCTCAGGTTCTTTGTTACCTAAGTAGTGTTGGATATGGGTTCTATCTCATGGACTGGGCCTTAAGTCAGATCAGCTATTGGTTGGTTATTCCCACAAGCTTTGTGCCACCATTGGCCTAGCATTTCGTGCAGGGAGTGCCCCATTGTAGACAGAGGGTTTGAGGCTAGCTTGGTGTTTCCATTTCCCTTTTGCTAGCATGCAGAGTACCTTCCTGTGCCAAAGACCCTGGAACACAGGGATGAAGGGTCTGTGTAGGCACCAGCTCGACTTGTTCCTGTTCAGTTAGTTATATAGGTGTTCTCTTCAGCAGTGGGCTTTCCTGTCAGTTTATGGGGAACAACCTATAGTCTTGGCAACATCCTGAGTTTCTGAGGGTTCCTGTAAGTTCCCTTTGGCCAACAATTCAATTAGATGTAACCCATCTGGTACTGGAAAAGCTTCATTTGATGACAAAAGATGGTCAGTTGGGATTCTGTCTCCGTCATTATTTGGTGATTTCATTTAGAGTGCCTTCATATATGTATATATTTTAGGAAGTTTCTTCTGTATTAGGTTTCCATACTACCTCTTGAATGCCCCTTAATTTTAGCTGTCTTTCCCCATATTCCTTCCCACAACTTTCTCTCTCCTCTCCCTCCCTCCTGATCCTCTCATCCCAGATCCCCCATCCATCCATAAATATCTATTCTATTTCCCTTTCCCAATGAGATCTTGTCTTTAATATCAATCACAAAAGTCTTAAAGTTAGAGGAAGTGGGAGACCTCTCAGCGGGTAAGAGCACTGGCTGCTCTTCCAGAGGACCCAGGTTCAGTTCCCAGCACCCACTTGGCAGTTCATAGTCGTCTGTAGTTCCAGTTCCAGGAGATCCAATGCCCTCTTCTGGCCCATGGGCACCGGGCATGTGTGTATTGCACATTTGCACATGCAGGTAAACACTTGGAAAGCTAATTTATAAAGAAATTAAAAGAATGAGGTTGGACTGGAGCTGAAATCAGAGTTTCTTTTTATGCAACGTCTCTGTGGCACTTAGATGTGAACCTGGGAGATTCCCAGAGGCAGAGCCGAGGGGGACATAATTCATTCAAATTGTTTCTGGAATGCTCATTCTGAGTCACAGATCTTAGCCCCCAAGCTTACCTTTTCAGAGAAACCTCTGCCAGCTGAGTGCAAAGTGGTGCCTCTGGCCAGCCCTATCCATCTCTGCACAACACTGCCTTGCCCATTATCTGTTGACTTGCTAATTGCCCATTCCCCGCAGCCTCGCTGGCTGTATACCCAGCCTCTGGAGTGCTGTCTGGCACAGGACAGCCAGTCCACAAATAGTTCCCGAATCGAAGTCAAATACGGGGCGAGTTTCAGCTTCCATCTGTAGACGACTTTGATAATGAAGTCACTGAGGGAGGTCTGAAGTGTTTAAAACCTGTCTGGTTAAATAGGCTAAGCACCAGACTTCCCTATTAGTTTACTCCCCCTTCCCCAGACAGGGTTTCTCTGTAGCTTTGGAACCTGTCCTAGAATTCGCTCAGTACACCAGGCTGGCTTTGAACTCATGGAGATCTTCCTGTCTCTGCCTCCCCAGTGCGGGGATTAAAGGTGTGCACCACCACTGCCTGGCTTAGCTTACTCTTTAAAGACTCAGGTTCTTGCCTGGTTACCACTACACCTGACTGTCACCAACCGTGATTTATGTTTTATAAAAGTACAGTGAAGACTTGCCTTGATGTTAGATAGCCTCCTGTGGAGTAACTTGTTGGTCTCCGTATGGTCAGGCTTCCTGAACAGCGGCCAGGATTCGTCCTCGTGTATTCAAGTGTTTATTTTTGTCATTCTGATTTTAAATTTTCTTTAATACAGTGTGCTGGACACACTGAGACTCAAGCACGGCTTGTTTTGATTCTGTTGCAAAAACAAGTCCTTTGTTCCCTGTTTTCTATTTCCAATATTTAATGATGCATTTGGCTAAAGTTTGTGTTCTGTAACTTGGAAGCTCAGGGCCTCTTGTTTTTGCTGGTGTTTCTTTGTGCGGGTTGTGTCTCAGCTACTTTTCTGATGCTGTGAAGAGCCACCATGACCAAGCTAACCTACAAAAGGAAGGTTTGTTGGGGTTCACCGTTCCAGATGGTTCAAGTCCATGAACACCATGGTGGGGAACATGGCAGCAGGCAGGCATGGTACTGGGATAGTAGTGGAGAGCTACCTGTTGAAACGTGACTGCCACAAAGCCAAGAAAGAGAGAGAGCCAACCAGAAATGTCATGGACTTTTGAAACCTCATGGCTTTCAGTGACACATCTCTGAGAACAAGACCACGCCTCCCAATCCTTCCCAAATAGTTTTGCCAACTGGCGACCAAGCATGAGAATATAGAAGCCTATGGAGACTATTTCCATTCTACCCACCACAGTCTGTCTTTCTTGGTGTAACAGGCAGTTGTGCTCTTCCAAAAGTTAATGTGGTTTTCACTTGTTATAGTTTGACTCCTTACTTTTTTTTTTTTTTTAAACAGTCTCACTGTGTATCCTCAGGCCTCAAATGTGCAGTTCTTTGTCTTCAACGTTTAAAATGCTAGGATTTACAGATGTGGGCTACTACTCCTAGATAACTGAAAAATTTTTGTTTATGTAAATGGGTCATGAGTGTGTAGATTCAAGTGCACGTGTGTATGTGTGTGTGTGTGCGCGCACACACACACGTGCACAGTTAGAAGCTGGTTGTCTTCCCCAATCACTCCTCACCTTATTTTTTTGGGAAAGAATCTCTCACTGAACACAGAATTCAGCAAGACTAGCTGGCCAGCAAGCAACAGGATCTTCCTGTCTATACCTCCCTGCATTAGGATCACAGCCACATACAATCATACCTGGCTTTTTTTACATGTGTGCCTGTGGGGGCATCTGAACTTGGGTCCTTTGTGCTTATCTGGCAAGGGCTTTATCAATTGACATCTGCCTCCCCAGCCCCCTGTTTGTATTTTTTTAAAAGTGCTAACTGCTTACTCAGGGTTGTGAAGGTATAGTTGTGGTTAGTTTTCTGGACTTCATCCCTTTCTCTCTTCTCTGAACACAATTGCATGTCCCAGTATGTTTTTCCCTCAATATCTGAACTAGGAGTAGATGCTGAGTTTTACAGATAGACTTTTCAGTGTCATTTAAAATGATTATTTGTTAATGTTTCCAGTCTGTCTGAGTTGTTACTAACATTTTCCTTGTAATATACTCCCTTGAATTCCCATGGAGTTATTATAAGCATTATAAAATTTTATTAAAATGATACTTGTCTCTCATAAAATAGGCTAGGCAATTCAAAATGTCCCCCCCCCCTACATTCTAGTAGAGTTGAAATAATATATTCTTCAAAGAATTCAAAAATGAAACTCAAATCTTGGAGCAAATTTTATATATTTATTTATTTATTTTTGAGACAGGGTTTCTCTGTGGCTTTGGAGCCTGTCCTGGCACTAGCTCTTGTAGACCAGGCTGGCCTCGAACTCACAGAGATCCGCCTGCCTCTGCCTCCCAAATACTGGGATTAAAGGCGTGCGCCACCA